>NW_025814048.1:5427131-5728638 GCF_018902025.1 Drosophila willistoni
GGACCGTGAACTGTGATCCCTATAGAGAGGACGTGGCGATGGCATCAATAAGGGATTGAGCAGCCCATTCAATGAGAGTCGTGGCTGCATTATCTCGGGGAAACTGGAACGTGGGGCTAATAATCTAGTTGGAGCAATTGCTGCAGCAGCTGTTGCTTTAGTTTTTCTACTCGTTTTTGTCTCTGTTGCTGTTGCTGTTGTTGCTCTTGTTATTCTGTTATTTTGACTTTTTGCTATTGTTGTTGTTGCTGTTGCTTTTGCTGTTCGGTTTGTTGTTTTAGCCTGCGGTCTGTCATTGTATCGTTCATCATCGTCATCATTTTCATCATCATCATCGTCGTCATCATCACCATCATCATCATCGTTATGGTTATCGTGATGGGCTTCACCATTGACAGCGAATTCAACATCATTGTCATTTGCTTCTGCTGCATGCGTATTGCTGTGTTGTTTGTTGGGCGTGGCAGTTGTGGGCGTTGGCTTGGCCTCAGCTGCATTTGCATTTTGCATATTTCATTTTCCATTATGTATATATGTAGATATATTTTCATTTAAGAGTTTTCGTTTATTCATTTATGTTTGCAGTTGTTTGTTTCGTTATTTGTTTGTTTGTTTGTTTGTTTGTTTGTATTGAGAAGGAGAGCAGAGAGTATTAATTAATTGGCATATTGTCCATATTATTAACAATGTATTTTCTCTACATGAACAAGACTGACAGAGAAATAGAGATAGAGAGAGAGAGCGACAGATAAAAAGGAGGGGCAAAGGGTAACACAACAATACACACACACACACACACACATAGAATAGAATAAAAGGTAAAATTGGGTTGTGGGTGTGAGTGAAATGTAATGGAATTGATTTGGTTTTTTTGTTTGCTAGTTGCTGGTTTTTAGGTGGTTGCCGGTTTGCCAGGTCATATTAATCAACAACAACAACAACAATAACATCAACAACAAACTCAACTGCAAATAGTTGAAACAATTAACATACAACAATAACAAGAACAACAACAATAACATTAAAACTAATTTGTGTTAAAGAGTTGAAATAAAATTTTACTACAAAATTTCTGCATATCCAATTTGCCATAAGAGAGAAATATTTTTGTGTGCAAATTTTTATTAAATTTAGATATTTATATCTATGAGGATGAAATGTCATTGGACTCGTGCAGATAATTAGTTAGCTACACTTAACTAGTTCAAGTTACTTTTTTAACAAGGACAAGGATTGTCATCAGAAAAGAAAGTCGCTAAATTGTCTTAATATTCAACTACATGGAAAACATTTAGAGATGCATTTAGCTAAAACATTAATATTTGTGGGAATTTACGATCCATTAGCCAAGTTAAGAAGGTTCTAAGAAAGTTCATTTTGCCATTTTGAGATGCTAAGTAACAAAGCGAAGAGCAATAATTTTAGACCAGTTTTTATTTGGAGCAATGATCGAGGAATTCATATAAACGATACAGACAGAGATGATTTAATTTTTTGCTTCTCAAAACAGCTTTGAGAATGAACTAAGAATTTGTCATGAATCATATACAACCTAGAAAATTAGCCATAGCTTTAATATTCCAATACACCTGAGGACAATTTTCTTAATCCAAAGAGGAGAAGGACATCATACATGAAATATGCTTAGTATAGTGCAATTTAATCACCAAGGGCAACTAAAGACAAAGTAAACATAATTGGTCTTGGATTACTGTCAAGCCCCAAAAACATAAGTAGATGCAGTTGGCTCTTTAGCAGGGTGGTGAGGGGGGTATAGAACTTGTAACTGGATATTAAATTTACCATATAAGCCCAGTTCTGTTTTCTATTGACAAGTGAATTACAAAAATACTTTACAAATACATTTCCAAGGATTATTGAAATTAATTTGCACCACAATTGTAGACATGGCTGCAATATCATGTAGCCGTATCAATTACACTCGCAATTCATTCAATATAATTGAATGTCTTGTGTCTCTTGTATCTGCTAACATGGGTGGCTTAATCTTTGTCTTCATTAATCAGGCTTAGCCGCAGGATTTACCTGTCGTTAAAGTCAGTTCGAAATGTTAGATATTTTGCCGCAACATATTTATTTTTGGCAAAAGGCTTTGCACACACACACACACACACACACACACACACACACACACACACACACACACACACAGACACACACACAAACATTTAAATGTCGGGGCCTGTCTTGCTGTTGGTCTGTCTGTGTCGTGTCAATTTCTCTTAATTTCTAACAAAGAGCCAAAATGTGCTAATAAAGTTAGATTTAATTATGTGCGCCCCAAAATGAGGCATGCAACAGGAATGAATAGGAGACAGAGAGAAATTGAAAGAGAGTGAGTGAGGGAGAGAGACTCAAGGCTAAACCAAGCAATAAGAATAAAGGGGAAAATACCAAACAGAATGGCAGTCGAACCTGAATGAAAGTCGAGAGCAAAGTTGCACGGCTTCCTCACTGTTTTGCCACTTGGAAATTCATGAGCCGCTGAGGCAGCTGAGGCAAATGGCGGCACACGCAAAGCAAAACCACTGACAATGAGTCGAAGTCAAGTGGCCCAACGTCCACTTGGCTAGATGGGCTGACTTTGCTGGCTGGTTGTCGAGTCTGTCGAGTAGTAACAGCAATGTCAAGACAATGGACAGTTGGCAAGCCTGTCGCCAATATTGAGCTGCATGAGGCGCCAATTTATTTCTATTAAAGCCAAGTACTTTCGATGGCCTGTTGCTGCTGTTGCTCTATGCCAATTCGAGCTTTGTCCTTGTCTCTTATGTCGTACTCTACCTGTCTCCAGCTGTGGTCAATTGATTATTGGCAGACCGCTTTTAATTATTGCTAGTCCAGGACACAGAACAACGAGCAATCTCCATCTCCCCCCCTCCCTTTGTCTCTCTGTCTCTGTTCAGCCACCTTCGTGTAATTCAATTAGGCCAACAAACAAAGCTCTCACTCATGTTGCTCACTCTGCTGCTTACTTCTAAGACTGTATCTGTGTCTTTGTCTATGTTGGCAAAGTTGATCCTTGTGGAAAAAATTGTCAATTAATTTTGGCCGCGCAACATGAATTTGCACTCAGATTCCACCATTCCACCTTGATTCTCATTTGCCTTTACTACACCTGGCTATAATTTATAATTAATTCACGCTTAATGACCGTAGCACACAAATCAACCGCTTTGCAACTTCTTCGTCTCATCTTCTACTTTGCTGCCTGCTTTCAAAGCGACTGCGAGTCTATAAATTGTATTTAGCCTAATACATTTTTAATAAATGTATGCCCAACGACGCTTATTTAGTGCTTCTTGAAACGAAGCACATTCAAGTTTTTCAGCCGAAAAACAAAGTGCATTTCAATGTTGTGGAAAGTTGCCCGAGTTAAGCATTCCAGCAAATTGATTTAATCAAAAGCGGAAACTTTAGCTACTGAAACTTTAGCTATTGAGATGAAATCCATTATCCATGGAATAGTTTCAACAATTTTATCCATAATATTGTGTTTCAGCAATATTTTTCCAACGGGAATGTAGGAAAATTCCATAAATTCCTTTCAAAATAATGTATTTCAAATTAGAGAGCAAAGCTTTTTTATGGAGAATTGTTTAACAAATGTGGTTTTAAGTCATAAGCAACAAGGCAAAGGACTAGTTTTTTTATAGGGAGAAAATTATTGTAAGCATTTTTTCAGCTAAAACTCTGACAATTAATTATGCAACATGCTTCTGTTACGTATTACTAATACGACATGTTGCACATGGATAATTAACTTTTTTTCTGAGTAGTTTTTAATATGATTTAACTTTCTGTTATCAATTAAAAAAGGTTTTTTCATAGAATCTTATTAGAGAGAATGCTGTTTAGTTCCTAGATTTACAATATTTACTTGCTATATTTATTTACTTTAATAAAAATTTAAGCTAGACTCTATTTGCTTAGGAGGATAAGGTCCTTTTTTTTTGAATAGAAAAAATACATTTAGACTTTCAAACTTTGCTTAAAAAATAAGTTCAGTGAAATGCAGAGTATAAATATTTGGGTTTTATGAATAGAACAATGAGTTAGGCTGAGTCTATAAAATTAACCCTCCAACTCTTCATTTCCAAAATAATGAAGGTTAATTAGTACGTATAAGTAGTTTGTTTTAAATCACAAATATTAATTTCTCTGCTGCACATCTCTTATGTAGATATTTTTAATTCTAAAACCCAAAGGGACGGCCTTTTTTATTACATTTTGGAGTTTTGAGAAAATAAAAAAAACTGTCAAAATTGTAATTTTCTTTTAGCTGTATGTAAAACTCTGCTTAGGAGATTCATGTAAATATTTGGGGACATTTCCGAAAAAGCTGATTCAACTTCATTGATTCATTTCATTTCATCATTCACTAAAACCTAGCAAAACTATAACCAAATAAGTCATATCGGCGCGCTTTTTTAATCGTGTTAATTAGGAATTGTACATTTCTATTGTGGCATATTTAAAAGTTTTTAAATGATAACAAAGTTATAATTTATCGCTAAAATTAATGGCAAAATAGGAGCCTAGAGGCATTCTTTCTTGCTTTTGTTAAAGGATTGAGAGATAATATTCTAGAAGAACAACCATCTCTTTATTTTTCTAGCTTAAATCTAAATTATGGGAATAAATTGAATGAAATTAGAATAGTATGTTACTAATATTATATTTTAGACTAATTTAACATTTTTTTTCTTCTGCAATACAGTAAGAAATTAACCCTTTAAGACTGAAAGTATATTAAAATATTTTACGCTTAGATTATTCTGATAGAGACCCGTTCTAATTTGAAAGGATATTTATCCATTTATTGAAGAGTGGTAACGTAAAACTTCATCAGTAACCAATAGCAACTACTGCAAGCATAAGTTGTATGCTCAATTAAACCCAATACTCTAGACTTTGTTTCAGCTTCGTGAACAATATAGTTTCCGCTTAAAGTCAGTTTCTCAGTAGCAGCGATGGCAAATTGAACCTGTTAATAAGCCAGTTAAGATTTGCCATATCACATTTCAAATTTCATGCAAAATCGACATCCATGACCTACTGACTCACGCAAGCACACGTACAAGCACGCACACACACACACACACAGAGAGAGAGAGAGAGAGACTGGGGCTAACGCATTGGCAAATCTGTTGCCCACTTTTCAGGGCCCTGTCAACATTAATTGGGCCAGCGAGTGAAAGACTTAGAACTTGTCCCTGACCGCACCTAAAAACAAAAACTTTCTGCACAAATATAATCTTGGCAATTTTCTGCATATTTTTTTTTTGTTGTCTTTTTTTTTTGTTTTTAATTTAACTAATAGTTAAGTGTCATTAATTTAAACTTGGTCTTTGGCTGCGTCCTCAATGATAACACATAAAAACCAAAAAATAAAACCAAAATGAGCGAAAACGAGAGAGAGAGAGAGAAAAATTGCCAGCAAAATAAAAATGAAAAATCTTTGGCTTAATGTGCGGCAGTTTGTCATGGCAGCCCCCACCAGGAATGAAGGAAACGGAAACTTGCCACACAAACTTAGGCGAAAAGTTGAACAAACGAGCGCAAGAGAAAAAAAAAACACAAAATATATATATATATAAAACAAACAAAGCTTGACAAACTGGTAGAAACTGAGGCCTGGCCTCAGTCAGTGGAAAGACTGACTGAGTAGCATGAATTGTCAATAAATTTGCTTGCCGCAAATCATCATCAACCCAGCGCGGCCTCTTTGGGGTCCAACAGAAAAAACATCAGAGACACAGCCAGAGATTCAGAGAGAGAGAGAGAGAAACACAGATTCTGATAAAAAGAGACAGATAGAGATACTGAGCCGCAATTATTTGGTGCAGCTGCCGTTGCCAAAAGAAAATATTTGAGCATAGCCAAAAATACTTTTGACAAAAGTTTGCCAGCAAACTTTTGCTTAAAAACATTCTTAAACACACACAGAGAGAGAGAGAGAGAGAGAGAGAGAAAGAGAGAGAGAGTGAGAGCAAGCGGGAAATGCGATGTGGTTGGGTGTCCGCTCAACTGACTGTCGGTTGTAGGTAACTGAAAGTGGAAATGGAAACTTGAACGACATAAAAAGGAAGTCACGCAATAAAAACTTCAACCAGTAACAGCTCCAGAAGCAACAACAACAACAACACACAAAACAAGAAATTAGAATAGTCAACTCGTTTCAGGCCAAATGAAGTGTAGGAAACTGAGAGAAGAGTTAAATAAGAGTCCATGCCAGGAGGTTGGTAACCAGGCAGTCAGGCAGCAGCTGCTTTAACCATAAACTGTAGAACAATTTCTGTTATTTGCTTTTACCTAAAACTGAAAACCATAAAAGCCAAACACTCCCCAAAGACGAGTGACAGCGGGGCAGGATGCCGGGCGGTAGGTGATACGAAATCGAGGCTAACAAAAAATCTACACAAAATTTTTGTAAGGAATTTTCCAACAATCTTAAATGGCATTTTTCTCTATACATACATACATACATATATACATACGTTGACGTTTGTATATCTAGTATGTATTTTTTTTTTTAATTTTTCTCAAAACAGTTTTATAAGTCAACTCAATGAAATATCAAAATTCTTCAGTTTTAACTTTGATAATTGGCCTCATTTTGGTTACTAATGTATTCCTCTCCCCCCTGACCGAGGCCAAACATCGGGTCAAACGTTTGTCCTCACCCGATTTTGATAAAGATGAGACCATAAAATTGGCACGTTATGTTGTATCGATACAATCACGAACACCCAAGAAATATTTCGGTGATAGTCATTTCTGTGGTGGTACCTTAATAAATCCCACATATGTTCTAACATCGGCCCATTGCACCATGGAGTAAGTAATACCCTAAATGATTTATATTCAAAAAGATCTCTCTGTATGTTCTCTTTGCAGTTCAACCAAGACCATGTTTCGTAATAGAATGTTTTTGGTTGTTGCCGGTTCACCGAATCGTTTCAAATTTGTCAGTGGCAAAACATTTTGTGCGCCCGTTGATAAAATTTTTGTTCCAAAAAATTTTACCCAATATAATACTGATAATATTGCCTTGATGCGACTAGCAGAGAAAATGCCAACAAATAATCCAAGAATTGCTTTTATAAGTCTACCAACTGTGCCACCAGATTTTGGTAATAAGCACACTGTTCTGGGTTGGGGTCAAATGTATAAGGTAAAGTAAATATTTGAAGCGTTTTTGTTACACTTCCTAGTTTTGTTTCTAGGATGGACCCATGTCCGCATATATAAATCGCATCGATATTGTACTGCAGAATCGCAGTTCGTGTCAGGATAAGTTGACTATTTTTAAACCGGAAATGATGTGCGCATATAATAACGGCTCAGATGCAAGTCCTTGTCATGGCGATATAGGCGCACCCATGCTTAAAAATGAAGTACTCATTGGCATTGTTAGTTATCCAATTGGTTGTGGAAATACAGAAGTCCCATCGATCTTCACAAATGTCTATTATCATTTGGACTGGATCAATATGAAAATGAATGCTGCAGGACGGCAGCAGCTATTCAATATTTCCAATGGCCTAATGTATTTGATTTTACTGTCATTGTGTGTCTGAGAAGGGAAGACCCCTTTCAAAATGTATATAGATTTGATTCTCTACAATTATCTACTACTAATTGGTCAAGTCTGGTGCAGCAGCAGCAACAACAACCATTCAGGACGACAAATACTAAAAGGCAAGGGGATATTCGCTTTAAAACCTGTCGATTTACCGTTGAAAACTTCTGTGGTCTCTCTACGTTCACGTACCGCTGAGGCCTATTTTGGGGATAATCATTTTTGCACAGGTTGCTTAATAAATGATTTCTTTGTTATAACATCGGGAAAGTGTGTAACAAGTCGGGGTAAAGTTCCAAGACGACCACGTGAACTAGTTGTTGTATCTGGATCACTGAGTCGTTTGAATCAAACTCGTGAAACGGAAAAGTTACCGGTTAGCTTTGCGGCAGTTCATCCAAATTATATCATGTTCAATACAAATGATATTGCCTTATTGAAATTGAAAGATCCAGTAAATGAAAACTTTCAAGAAACTGATCCTGCGCCACAAGCTCTATCGCGACCGCCCTATGGCAGTAAATGCATTGTAATGGGCTGGGGTAGAAAATTTGCGGTAAGTTAAATCACACGAAAATTCACACATTTCTAAGTTAATTGTTTGTTATATTCCATTTAGAATGGACCCTTGGTAAGTAATTTAACCATGTTGGAGGTACAATTGATTACACCGGCTCAATGTCGACGCTTTATACCCGAAATGACCGACGAAATGTTATGTACAGTGTCTCGTAATAATACTTTACCAGTGGGACCTTGCCCAGGAGATACCGGAGGACCGCTCTTTTGTAATGATGCATTAATTGGCATTGTGTCATATACCATGGGCTGCAGTCGTGTAAATTTTCCCACTGTATACACAAGTGTTTTTTATCATCAGCTCTGGATAGAGGATTTGCTAGATCGTGGTGGACAACAACGGATTAAACTAGCCATTGGTATGCTAATATGGTCGTACATGATGACATAAAGCAATCAAAGTGCTTAGCCCCATCATTGCAGCACTTAATTGCCACAAAAGCAGTGGGAAAAAGCAATTTAATTGACCCTGTTTCAGTCTATCATTGTCTCTTTGCGTCTCTCTCTCTATGTTCAATCCAATAAAGCGTTGGAAAATTTCGATTTTAAAAGTGCTCGACAATTGAAACACTTGACGGCACGTAGACAAAGCCGAACTGAACTGAGCTGAACTGAACAGAACTGAACTCATAAACCTAAATTCTTATAAGTACATAGAAGACAAATTTTCTGTACAAAATTATCGCGCGTATGTTTTGAGTCAGACAGTTAAGACATACAGAGAGAAGTGAAGACACCTGCTCTTCAGTTAAGTAATGAATTTTCGGGGCCACCTGGAAAAGCAACCTCCTATATCACCATGGAGGAGAGAACTTTGCTCTACTTACTCTCTTATGTCTTTTTGTTGCTTTGTGCTTTTGGCTCCGTAGGCAAATGCGTAATGACAACATTAATGCAAATGACTTCATTTAATTAAACGCTTTTCGCAAAACAGACAGAACACTTCGTTCTGATGTCGCAAATGTACAAGAAGAGACGAGAAGAGAAACATTGTCATTATTTGGTAGTGTTGTGTGGCAGGTGGTGAGGGGAAATATATCCAATTCAACTGCTGTTCTTGCTCATATGCCGCCGCTCTATACGCTTCAATGCGTATTAAGGCTGCCATAATACGTAGTTGGGGGCAACGGCAAGTGGAGGCGGCAAGAGGAGTTTGAGCGCACGTGCGTGTAAAGGTGGACACCAGGTGCCAGGCAAGCCATACACACACATACAAACATTCAAATGCGGCAGCAGCAACTGGCCAACCGAGCCAATTCAATTAACAAAGCCCAAAAAATAACGAAAACACAACAAAAAAAAAAAACACTAAACAGGTGGAAGGCAGAAAGCAGCTTCAACCAAATTACGAAATGCAGGTGAAATAATTATGAAATTAAATGTAATCAGGTTGCCTGAAACTGAGCAGATTACCTCTCCAAAGTTTAGTATATTTTGGCTTGATATATAGTCGATTTCCTCTCTGATGAAGCCGCACGGAAATTTATTTCATAATTTGTAATTATTTATCAATTATCTACAATTTTTCTTTTGTAAATAGAAATGTGCATCAATTGAATTTAATTTGTTGCGAAATATGTACACTGAAGTTAGCTTAAGAAAACTGTGAAACCATATCGATTCATCATATGAAACATCTCATAATATATATATAGATTAGATTACACCATCAATACTAACAAGAAGTTTAAATATAATATAATAAAAGTTCAGTTAGTAAAATTTTCTTATGGGGCACTATAAATATTCAGGGCACTCATTGCAGACAAGAACCAATTTAATTCAGTTTTGTCAGACCTAAAATTAAATATGAAAGTTCCCTAATTCACTTCCACTTTATGCCGTAATAATAATCTCTACTAATTTTTGGAATCTTAAGCAAGTAATTGTAAAACTCTTAAAAATTGTAGCATACTTTTCAGAGCCAGTTGTATGCTCTGCGCGGTATTTCAAAGCATTTACAAGCAATCATAATGAATTCATTAGGAAACATATTTAAGTTCTGTTATTCGTTCAAAGTAGGCTTTCTAAAATTAAAATTCTTCAAAAACTATATATATCATTTAAAATTTTACACATTTATAAAGGATATTAAAGATCACGAAAACTAATTACCTGACATAGAGCAAAATACCGTATTAAATGCTCTTTCTTTTGAACTTTAAAAATTCATTAAAAACTCATTAACTGAAGAGTGAGGAATATTCTGTCTTTCCTTGCCACATCTCACATACATATGCTAAATAAAACCCGATATCATAATCATAGTCATAATCAATAGTCAAAGCAGTGAAATAGGAAGCAAATATATTTTTAATTATCTACTTGGATACACAGAAATGAAGAGAAAACTATAAATATAAAAAATATTCATCTCAGAACACAGCTAACTCTTATGTGACTCCTTTTCTTGTGCTTCCATTTCCTTGTCTGTGTCGGCAGAAGACACTGCATGCATTTTAATGCTCATTTAGTATGTATAATGTAGGGGAGAATATAGAAAATATGAAGAACTCTCAAAGGTGAAATCAAATAAATGATTACCATGGGGCTTACTGCTAGTTAAGCTCAAAGTCCTCCCACAAAATGATTTCTTTTACTTTTATTTCGATATCACATTAGAATGCAAACAAAATCTGATTTGTTCGTTCTATTTCCCTATTACTCATGTGTGTGTGTGTGTGTGTGTGTGTGCTTTTGTCCTTAGCAATTTGGCTAAATGCATTTTAAATTTTTTACAAAAAAAATTTCATGCAATGCATTTAAGTGACTCAGCTCATTAGCAACAACAAGGATAATGTTGGCACACAGCTGCTGCGGTCGCAAAAAAAACGAAAAAGTGAGAATGTGTGTGTGTGAGAGAGAGAGAAAGAGAGAGCAAGCGATGAGAATGAGTGGGAAAGGAGAAAGCCAAACTGTTCATTTGCATGCGCTGCCGCTCATTACATTTACATTAAACTTTTAATATGCACGGACATGTGGGTGAACACGCATACTTACACATGTGTGTGGCATGTATGTGTTTGTAAGTGAGTTTGTGAGTTTGTGTGTTCGGGAGTAGAAGAAGACGATGCGGGTGTAGTGCAGCTGAAATTGAGTGACATGATGCCCGCATATCCGCATATTTGTAATTTGCATTTATCCTCTGAATGTATACATATATAGATATATATTCTGTGTATATGTGTGTGAATATGCAGTTAATTATATTTCGGCCAAGTTGGATGGTAAAATTCTTAAGCAACAGCAGAGCCACAAACGACTGGAGCATTCGTAACTACACAACTGGGCAGAACATTAACCCCCCACAGGGATCATAGCGGGAGCAAAAATGTTCGGCTTAAGGTATGGTCACACTAACAACTACAACTCGCTATTTCACTCACCCTCTCTCTCTCTCTCTCTTTCGCTCCCTCTTTCTCACTGTCGTGTATGTGTGTGTCTGCTCAAGTGTAAGTGCATTTCGTTATGAGCTTAGCAAGTCTTATAAATGTTTGCGTATTTGTTTGCCTTTGCTGCAGTTCTTCCTCATTTTACCCATCCGCCACATTCCTCCCGCGTCATTTCTTTTGCTTTCTCTCTTTTACACTGAAACACATTTCAAACTGCAAACTATTCATAAATTTTAATATGAAATCCCAAATTTGTTATGTCTTGATGATTGATTTGTATGCTAAGAAGCTTTCATATTCGTTTACCCTTGCCTTAACCAAGACAAAAACATCAAATAAAGAAAAAATTGCAAATTTAAGTAAAAAAAAAAATTGGTATAGTAGTTTTAAATTAGCATTAAAATTAGCTCAAAATAAAATCCTAAGGAAAGTAAAGAATTATAATCCTACCATGCAGTATCCAAAAGAATTACTATGAATTCTGATATAAATTGCAAGGACTTCTACTTCAACATATGATCGAGAAAATACCGAGAAAAGTTTTCAAGGATTTCTAGAGGTTTATTTTGGATAAATGTCTTAAAGGAATTCGAGATCAGATACTGAACTTATAAAAATCACGAAGTTTGAAACTGAGTTTTTCGGAATTCGTGCTCAAACTCTAGGTATTAAGCTATTTTGGTTCCAATAAGACAATTGAGTGCTAAGAAACAATTGGATTCTGACTTTCTTTAAAATATCCTGGCTGATGATTTGAAATTCAAGTAGAATTGCATTCTGCTAGGGTAATTATTAAGAAGAGACTGATTGAGAGACTAATCTAATGCGATTCTTTAGTAGATGGACTACTTTAAAGTGTAACGATTGAGTGAGCCATCTCCACACTAATTCAACAGAATCAAAATGAGAGACATGTTAACTGCGAGAGGCAGAATCAATTTTAAAGCAAACATGCAGCGAGGTAGAATTAAAAACTTTCACTAGAAACCTTTTTTTTTGTAATTACTTTAAGTTTCAACAACCTTTTTTTATGGTTGTGACCCACTGTGCCTCCCTGCTGCATTGCTGTTGATGTCGTCGCTGGTGCTGTTGACGTTGCTATTTACTTGATATGACCTCTCTGCTCTCAAAGCTCCGGCGCCCCTTCTTATGGTCCCTGCTCTGCCCTAGCCAACTGTGCAACTGTACAAATGCAACTGTGGGGGTGTGTGTTTCAGGGGCAACTAGGGTGACAGGGGGGTTATAAAACTGCATGCACACATTTCACATAAATATCTAAAGCATTCTTGAGTAACTGCTCTAATGGATTTGGGTTAAAAATACACACACACATACACACAGAGACACAGACTCAGGATGAGTAAGAGAGAGAAAGAAAGAGAGGTATAGAGACAACGACAGAAACAGAGGGAGACAAGCTTACAGTTTGTTCTTAGCAAGGGCAAGTGGAGGACATGGAACAGTGAAGAAAAAAAGACCCACACACACAGACAGACACACAGAAATGAGAACTGTTTCTCGTTTAAGAATTTACAAATTAGTTTAATTTAAATTGCAAGGACGCTTTTAGCAATTGAATTTAATAAATGAAATGTCAATCCATCCAAAAGGATTGCAAAGTCTCAAGACGAAGGATTAGTTGTAGATAACTGTGTAACATGTAAATATTAATAAATTAAACTAATTGGCTTATAAATTTATAAAACTAAACTTCTAATCTGAGTTATTAGTTTAGGAAAAGATTAAATGACTGATTAATTGGCTTAAACTAAAACTTGAGCAAAGTTTTATGACTGCTGGAAGCTGCTCTTCCCTTTATACATATATAAATTTTTTAAAGACTTTTGTTTAAAGCCAAAAAGAGAGTCGGAGAAAGACCCTTAGGGCCTCTCTACATCAAAAGAAAGTAGAGACCCAAATTGAAATTGTAATGATAATTATTTAAGCCCACGTCCCATTCCCTGTCAACCCAACACACTTAGACACACACACACATAACACATTAAGGCAGGACATGGCAGCATATTAAATAATTTCATGCCAAACCTCAAGCCAAAATAGTTAATACCCTAATATTTCAATCAATTACTAAACCATTTAGTAAAGCTTTCTTTAAACATAAGTTTTGTTTAATCTTAAATTGAATGTGACATTAATCGGAAAAGTCATTTTACAAGCAACTTGTTACTGCAATTCATGCATGTATGACATGAAAAGTTCATAAAAACTTTGCAAATAACTTGATTTCAAACAATTTTCTTACTTTTTCCAGCAATTTGAATGCAGATTAGACTTGGGAATTGCTTTTCCGGTAGACTCTAATAAAAATAAAACAACTTTTTTTGAGGTCTTAACAGATAAATATTAAAAAGAGTTTTTCGAAAGACTTCCATTTTAAAAGTAAGCAGAGACAAAGAATCCAACATTTTTAACGTGAAGAGTATAGCTTGGAATATTTTTTGATTGATATTCTTAAGATTAAGTTTTCGGTATATCTCAGACAAAAATGATGAAACTTTGCCGATTGAATCGTTGTAAATACAAAAAGCACTCTGCAGTATCTGGACAAGCCTTGACCAGCCTCCTTTATTTGCATGATGCGTAAAACTAGCATCATGGGAATAGAGTGATGCCCTCACATAGAGTATAATTATGGTTATATGTAGTGCCATAAAGCTGCCTCTATTCCAAAAAAGTAATAAGCGTATTTTTACTATGCAAGGGCAAAGGAGGATAATGGGGAAATGGCAGGAGATGAGGCAGTGGCAGCAGCGGTGGCGGCTGGCCAACGCCAACTTATTGTTTACGATGTGCTTAGTGGCACAAACTTGGCTTTTGATAATGAAATGTCGTAGCAGTAATACGCATACACACACACACACACGCCGGCTGTTAACGGCAATTGCGACAAATGCCAAAAACAGTAGACAACAACAAGGACAACTAGGACAACAAAGACACTAACAGCAACACATGGTCGGGATGTGGTCCTGTGTCAGAGCCGGGGCCCTGGACTTATGCCTTGTCTTGGGTTTGATAATTTTTCGTTCAAGGGAAAAAAATATAGTTGCATACATATACAAACATATATGTATATGTACATATGTAAGTATCCAACTGAAAAGATGCTTGGTGGTTGCAAAAATGGTGGAGAAGCTATTTTGGCAACTTAATATGAGGCTAGGCCTCTAGGCACGTGATGTGATTAGCACAAAGCCAACCTATACACACAAACACTCGCACCCAGACTCACATTTAGATAGATACATAGATATCTTGAAGTGTAGAGTGGAAAAAAAAAATAAATTTCCATCTTTAGGCTTAGATTTTAATTTTCCCCTGGCCATAAAACTAGAGCCAATGAGCCAATTACGGTTGCGTCCACTAACAGTAGCAGCTGTTGGCCTACAACCACCTTCAATATATATTTCGAGGCCGACTGTGCGTATACGTAATGTGTATGCAGTGGGGGTGGAGGATAAGTTGCCTATTCAAATCACACCACTTTTAAAAGTGATGTGAGGGAAAGGTCACACACGGCGTGCCCCTGTGCGTATGCAATGGACAATTTCCCCCAGCTGATTATGCAAATCCCACTCACTCGAGGGCCATCGGTCGGCAAATTCATTTTCCAATTTCAAATTCATGCAGGCATGAAACCGAGAAATCTCCTAATTGTTGCCTATTCGACACTTTTCCTGTTTTCTCCGTAATAATTTTTTTTTTTTTTTTGGTTTTTTGGTTTTTTTGGTTTAAAGTTGTCGCTCGATTGTAATTGATGTTGCAATTAGTTAGTTGTTGTTGCAACAGCAACATCAGCAGCAGCAGCTGCAACTACACAGCACTTCATACTTCTTCCATGCAACCGCAAACCAGAAATCAATAATTTATCCAAGCAGCTGCCTCTCTCTGTAATGCTCTTCGTTTTTATCCCCCATTTTGGGTTGTGGTCATTCACTTCGATTTTAGGTTGCAGAAAATGAAAATGCCCTCATCAATCAATGGCTCAAAATGACTTAGTTAGACAACTTGGTTAGTTTCAATTGCGGGCGGTAAAACACAGAGAAAAAAAAAAGACTAACGAAAACCAAAACCGAGGGTGAGATATGAATTTCAAATGAGTTTAACTAATTTACAAACCATTTTGGCTAATAAATTTAAAAACAAAAAAAACAAAAACAATTTGCAGGCCTTTATGGGCAAATTTTTTTAATGATGTTATTATTCCGGAAATGTTTCAACTACATTTCAAAGTCTATAACATTGAAAGTTGCCGCAAAGATGGCATAAACATTGAAGCTACTTCATAATCGCTGAGGCTCAACTGTTTCCACTTGATTCAAAGTTTCTATTGGACAAAAATCAGTCAAACTTTTTAGTCTGTGGTTTTCTACTTCTTTTTTTTTTTTTGATCGACTCTAAAGAATTATGAAATAATTAGCTTATTGAGGTTCAAAGCAAAACATCTAGAAGTGAAAAAAATATAAAAGTTATATCAAATTCTTATTCCAACTATGTTGACAATGTTAATTTCAGCGATGAGCATTAAGAATTCAACATTGTAGATGAAATTTTTGAATTTATGACCATCATAATCATACTTTTGGAATCCCATACAACTTATGTAAAGAAAACATATTTAAACCTTAGCCAGAACTTTGAGCATTTAAAATATGTTGAAAATTGTTCTGTCTCACAACTTTCAAAATTTCTACATTAATGAATTTTAATGAATATAAATAGTTTTCCTTAGGTGGCCATAAAGCTATCTACAACTCCATAAATTAAATTTAATTATAAATCGTCCATTTCACTTACACTGCCTACACATTGTTCTCGTACAAATTTAACTCTCAAAATTAGCCTACAGCAGATTACAGCATTTTCACCTAGACTTTTGATTTGGGAAAAAAAATTTTCCTTCCATTTTTCCGCAATGTTTTTGCTTAGTTTTTGGTTTTTGCAATGTTTTTGCAAAATGTTGTGGTTTCTTGTATTTGTTTGTTTGTTTCCTTTCGGTTTGCAAGAGAGCGAAAGAGAGAGAGAGATAGAAAGAGAGCAAAATGTTCACTTCAGTTTTCACATAGCACTTTTATTTGCATGCTGCAAATAATTTAACAACCTTCTGTATGGTTTTTTCCTACCGCCCACCGGTCCAACCCCTTTTTATGCTTTTTGTTGTGCTGGCTTAGACAGTTTTGTTCATTGTTTTACCAGGGCAAGGCATAAGAGTGTGTGCGTTTTGTATGTCTAGTGGGTGTAATGTGTGTGTGTGTGTGTGTATATATAGAGTGTGTATGCCACACAAATTAAGCTAAAACCGCTTCAAGTTGCAATTTCCGAAATAAAAGCAAGCACAGCATAAAAACATAGCTCAAGGATATGAGCATCAAAAGCAAAAGGCTACAGCAGCAACAACAACAACAAAAGAAAAACTGCAACTATAATTAAAACTTGGACAAGTTGTAGACACACATAACACACACACACACACACACACACACGCACACTAAGGGAGAGAAAGTGTGAGACAGAGGTCGTATGTGTAAAAGGAAAAGGGAGATGAACTCAGGTCTCTTAGGTGCGCGGTCTCATAGGTGGTTAATCGGCTTAAGGGTTTGAGCTAAGCTTTTGTTAATTGATCAAAATGCATATGCAAACATGAGCTTTGAGAGGTCCTTAGGGAACAGGGGTCCTCTTCGTGCCCATCCCGCCCACTTTACATTAACCAACTAAAAGTTAAATTAATTTCTGTCGACAGCTTCGCCAATGGGGCAAAACTTTCAAATGAATTACATATTCTAAGCACGCGAAGTGCCCCCTCTTCACTCTGTCTAAGCCCCCACGCTATCTCTCATTGTTGTGTGTGTGTGTGGTGGATGGGGGCGTGGCATGTATTTGGCTGCTTCCTTTCGCATAATTGTATTTGCTTTGGGCAGTCTTCCCCGCCCTTGTTGCTTTCTGTCTCTCTCCTTTTCTCGTTTGCTTGCCCCTTTTCCTTTATTTTTTTTTTGGTTTTTTCGGTTCAAACTTTTGTTTTTTTTTTGCGTTTGTTGTTTTGTTGGTTGCCTGTTAAATTGTTAAAAAATTACAAATAAATTGAATGAACAACGTTTGGGGATGGAGAGTGGACTGGAGGGTGGGGGAATTGGTCTGAACTCCTTCTCAAGCGACCAGTAACAACAATTACATTGTATTGACTTTTCAATTTCATTTTGTGGGCAACTTTTTAAAGTGGCCGCCTGAAGGATGGCCAAGCCAGCGAAAAGCAGTGGGAATAGCAGTAGCCAAACCAGAAGAAGAACAAGAAATTGGCCAACAACAATTTCGTTTGGCTTTTTTTGTTGTTATTGTTGGTGTTGTTGTTGTTGTTGTTGTTGTTGTTGATGGTTGCATGTTTGCTTTAACTTGGCTATGTCGTCGTCGTCATTGCTGTTGTTGTTGTTGTAGCTCTTCCGCCATTATGCCATTAAGCTTTTGGACCAAACCAAACCAATTTGGGTCATCCATGGAAATGCTGGACGAATTGAGGGAGGCATAAAGAAGAATACCGGCTGCCTGCCTTTGCATTAATGGCTCTAGCCAGAGAATTGAAGGACCTTAGCATCAACATCAGCAACAGCAACAACAACAAACAAACAGACCGGACAAACGCAAAAAGCCCAACAAACGTATAATAAGAATCAAAAAGACAAGCCACGCCCACAATACACTCACGCACACACACACACACACAGCCACAGAGAGAGGAAGAGAGATAGAGAGTGCGACAGAGACAGTCATGGATAAAGCTGAATGCCTCAAGTCTGCAGTCAATTCGGCCTTAACAGAGCTGTACACAGAGACACACACACACACACACACACACACAAAGGATATCAAATTTAAGTGCACACACATCAAGCCCAGGACAAAAGCAGCCAGCCAGCCAAGCAACGAAACAGAGGGAGGCCATTTGATTTTGCCAATATGGAGGGGAAAAAAAACCTTTAAATCAAATCAAACCCTAATATTTGTCTAAATAAGAAATTTCGTACCCAAATGTGTCAAAATTAAAATGTTTCCTTCAAGGCAAATCATATCTGTACTTTACAGATCAGTCTAATATAAATGTTGCCTAAGGTTTTTATGAATTTAAGAAGAAATAGTAATAACACCAAAAAGAAACACATAAATTTGTTTAACTAAATCGTACATTAGGTAAATTACTTTAACATTTTATATCAACTTTTTGAAGTTATGCTTAGTTTTCAATGAGGATAAGAATGTTATAAATATTAATTTCAAGAGATGAGAGATACTTGAAACAATTTAACAGCTGAGTTTGATTGGAATCATATGTAATATGAACCAAAACATATAACTTATCAACATTTTAAACTTCATAAAACAGTTCTTATAAAAAAAAAGCCTTTTGTAAGTCTCTGCAATTATCCTTTTTCTTTCTTGTCAGAAATAAGTTTTGATATAAACTTTAATAAAGTATTAATCCCAAAAGAAATTTAACTTTTAAGGACCTATGAAATTATGTTAAGAAAATAAAGAGTTTTCTTCTACCTCAATGTTCGATTCCGTCAAAAGTTTTGGTAAACTTTTCAAAGGCCTCTCGGTATGGTTATATAGAATATCTCGTCTGTATATATTTTTGTGACCTAATCGCATTGAATTTAATGTCAAGCAATTCCTATTGCTGCTATCCTGCTTTTTCCTTTGTCCATTCACTTGACTACTGTGTTCATATTTTCTGTTATATTCCCCCACCGATACCCCTAGAATCTCTCCATTTATTTTGATACTTTGTTAACTTTATAAAAGGGAAAATTCCTTTCATCGGAATACTTTTGAACTTTTTATTGTCAATTTTCGAAAATATGTCTGGCTTGCTGGCTGAGAGACATCGAGACAGAGACATAATAATACAAATTGACATCATTTGGTAATTTTCATTTCATAATTTGCCCAACTTTAATGCTTTTCTATCGGGATGGAGGACCATCAGAAGAATGGTTTAAATATGCATGTATCAGGCACCATTCCCACATAGCCACACTCACACATACACGCAGGCACACACACACACACTTGCTCTCACAGAACATGTTATGATTTCATTGCTCGCTTCATCTGTCCCAATTGGTAATTTGATTGTGGTCATAATAGTTTACCGCAGGGCAACGATGTGATGACCAGGACATATACCAACACTCACTCATACACACACATCTCTTCGCATACCCCCACCTCAACCCCCCCACACACACACACACACATACACACGATTGATGGCAATGTGCAAATCATATCACATGGCCCAATAACATTTTTTTTTTGTTGGTTTTTGGTTGAATTTTCGTTGATACTTGAAGCAGCTTTTCACGCATTTTCATTCGCAAAAAGGAGAAATACGTGGGGAATGTTTAGCATTTATTGGCACATTAAATGATTGGCAAGAGACAAATGAAAATTCGTCAAGACTGATGTGTTCAGTACGAAACTGGCAGAACATTTTAGTGTCTCTTTTATGTTGAAGGATTAGGAGCTGTATGAATTTCTGATGCATTTTTCCCTTCTCACCGAAAATATAAAAAAACGCATTACCTCAAATACTTCTCTTGACAATTCCATTTGGGAACTCAAATACTTCTAAGAGTTTGAGTTCTGTTGAGTCAAAAACTTTAGATTTTGTAGTGAAAAACATATTACTGTGTATAATTACAACTTAATTATAATTTCTTTGATTCAATCATTGTTTGTTGCTTTTGAGTTTAATAAGGTAAATTACTTCTTAAAAAGCATAGAAAGTATTAAGTTATTTCTTTAAAAACGTTAAAAATATTAAATAAACAGATCCCCATGGCAAATGTATATGTTCAAAAGGTCGCCATACATTGTAAAAAGTTCACAACTTTAATTAGAAACAAAAATGAGAAATGCTCTTAGGCAGTTTCCGAACAGCCATTGAAATAAAAGCTTATAGGGGGAAAAAGTTGAACACTGCAAATAAACGTCATCAAAGTTAAAGAGATATAGTCATGTTTTAATTAGAGTTCCAGCTTAAATATAGTAGTCAGAGACCACGTCCAAGTTTAGTATATAAATTTCTAAAAATTTCAGAGACCAAGTCCAAGTTAAGTATATAAATTTCTAAAAACAATTTCAATATCCTTCTTAACAAAGACATAGAAAGCTTAAAGGAAAGAATTTATAAAAACTCCTGTTTGCACAACTTTATGTTGACATTTGTTATTTATCGATGCGAAAACTACTGCAGATAAAGTCAGTTATTTTACATAAAGATTTTACGGTCGCTTTAATATCATATTGAAAATTGTAAGTCAAACGTTGTCTAAAATAAAACTAAGCTTAGGTGTCGAAGTAGCAAACAAAAGAGAATAGGATAAAGTCTATTGAACTCTTTTAAGAAATTTCTCCTCCATTGGTCAATGAATGGATGGAAAATGTTTTATGCCAAATTTCTTTTGCCTGCATATATTTATTATTTGTGGCAACCAAAAAAACGTGGGAAAAAAGAGAAGGTAAGTAGCTTTAGCCTATACGTGATCAAATTGCTTAAGATTTAGTCACTTTTGCGTAACCGCTCTGCCCGGTGGCTCTGCTCTACCTTTTTGGTTAGCGTTTGGTTGTTTTGCCAATTGCGCTTATCGCCAGTGTATGAAAAGGCAAATTTTAGCCGCATTGCCACGCGGACGGCAATCAGTAGCAGCCATTCGAAGCCATAGACCTATATACACACCTAAGGGCAAAAGAGGAAGTTGATAATAATGATGATGATGATGTAGAAGGAGAAGTAGGCGAAGACAAAAAACTGGCACAGCAAAGTAAAAATTTTTGTAATCCGCTTAGCGGTCGACGTTCGTCCCCTCTCTCGTTTTCTCTCTCGCTCTTTTTTTTCTGCTTCCTGTGTCCTGTGTTCTGTGTCCCAAGTCCTGTGTCCTTTGCCAGCTGGCAAAGAGCAAAACTTAATTTGCTGCTGCTGCGGCATTGCGCGCGTTGTAATTACAACATAAATTTTTGCCAAATTGCTTCTTTAAAAAACTTTGCCAACGGCTAAAACACAAATACGAAAGAGAGAGAGAGAGAGAGAGAGAGAGACAAAGACAAAGACAGAGACAGATAGAGAGAGAGAGAAAAGCTGCTGATGCAGCAGACAGCAGAAGGTCAAAGATTAAAGTGAATTTTGTGGCCCCGTCCAGACTTGGTCGTTGTCTCGGTTTACCCCAACCCAGCGCTTTCCTCCTCGCATGAGTGTGAGTGAGTGTTTGTGTGTGTTAATCCCTTGCGCCAGTTAATCCCAGCCAAAACATATGTATGTATAGCTCAGACGGATGCCAGTTGACCAAATTCTCTCTCTCTCTCTCTCTCTAGCCCTCGCTCTGTGCTTCAGTTTGGGGCACAGTTTGAGCTTAGCCACAAACAGAGCCAAAAACAGAAACTGAATTTTGTGGTTTGAAAAATAATACGTTTATGGCTGTCTCTCTCTTACTATGAACATGGCCCAAAAAGAACCCATAGGCCAAGTGATTGATATGCCCGGCATGTCCATTGTACAAGCTAAGTTCGTCATTCTCATTCATTCATGGGCTTTAACGTGTGCTTATTGTTTGATCTGCCTAATGGTTATGCTTGTGTTTAAGTATGTGTGTGTGTGTGTGTGTGTGTGTGTTTAAGTGTGTGTGTGTTTGCACTAGGATGATGGGAAAAGTTTCACTTAACTTAACACTTTCATTTGCATTAGAGCCACAAAGACAGATAGGACTCTGATCGATGTGCTTATTGCCAATTAAGTCAATAAAATACATTTATCAATTTTGTGGCCAAAAACTTTGCAATTTTCATTAGGTTTGAACAAATCAATTTGTTTATTGGAAAATATGCAAAATATTAATATGCTTTCAACATATGTATAAATTGTCAATAATTGATATCGAAGATACATAAATATATTGAGCATATTTTCCAATTCCAAATGTATTAATTAAAAGCTTATAACACACAAAAAATTACCACTTATAATGTATATTGAATGTCACCACTTTATATTTTGAATAGAATATTTACCGCACATTATAATTCATTTATTTTATCAGATTTAAATATTTGAAAAATTTGAGAACACTTCTTAATACCAATTTTGAAATATTTGTGCATTTTTTAACACTAAATAAACTTTTCTATTTTAGAGTCTAAGTAAAACTGTTCTACTTTAAAGTCTAAGATTTAAACCTCATCAGTTTTTAAAAAACAAAATGGCATATGTTTTTTTAATGCGTTATACAACACTCTTTAAACCTATACGAGTGTTGTCCAACAGGCTTTAGTAATATTTTCTTGCTTTAAATTCTTGTTCCAACACTATTCTATTCAATTTTAGAACATACCATCCATAGAACATGGAACAAACCAGCGATTATTATTAAATTTTAGATCATATTTAAGGATAATCTTCATTAATATCGACCGAAAACCCTTAAGACTTGGCCATTTTCTAGATACTTATCGACAATAACAACCAAAACGTGCATCATATAGTACTAAGCAACACTTAATTAGTGAAACAAGTTTTTATTATTATTGCTCTACTTGGCATTAAAACTTAACTTTTTTGCCAAAGTCTCTGTCTCTATCTCTGTCTCTTCTTTTCTCTACTCAGGCCATTTGCATATCAGCTTATCTCGGGCCAAGCCATTGCTTATGCTCTTTGTCTATGTCACATACACACACACACACACAAACTGAGAGAGAATGAGAGAGATAAAAATAAAGAAAATGGAAAGAGAGTGCGAGAGAGAAGAGCAACTTGAGACGCATTCAATGGCCCTGCAAATGTGCAAAAAAAAAAAGGGCGAACGAGAAGGTTTTTTATTTTTGTCCTTTATTTTTTGTAATTTTTTTAATGCTTTGCACTTTAGTTGATAAGTCAACCACTTGAGCAAAGCTAAATCCATGGCCATCTAACTGACTGTTTTTCCTGCCTCACCGCTCTCTGGCTGGTTAGCTGGATAGACTGGATCTCTCTGTGTGTGTGCCGCTATCAGTCTTTTTATCTTCGTCTTTCTGTATTTTCTTAAGCGTACTCAGAGCCACACCTGGCCGCCTGCCAGTGCCAGGGGGGAGGGGGGAGGAGGCACCTGCACACCAACTCACCCAGCCTGGTTGCATTCGTAATTGCGTTACAGACTTTTATTGGCGCCAGCACGCCCAACGCAAACGCAAACGCAAAACCCAAAGCCACTCTTGATGCTGGCCATGTTGCTATCCTGTCGTGTCCTTCCTCCATTCACAGTGTCGCCGACAAAGCAAATCCTGCCCTTTAGTTGAAAGCGCTGCTGTGTGTGCCAACTTTAAGTGGCCCTTTGTGTTATACTTGCCGTACGCACTTTCAGTATAGCATTACACCATCTTTTCCCTTGACTCTTTCGTCCATGCAACCAACCAAACAGCCATCAACCTGCTCCTGGTCTTGGCCACGATGCTGGTTGGTGGATGTCATCCCACTACACAAATGACAATTAAAACCCAGCCGTGAGCCATCGGCAACAACATTGTGGCAAATCTCAAGTGGAAGTCTGTTTGTCCTGATGCTTGCAACTATTTTTAAATCCTTTTCGTTAGCGTACTTTGTAAAGAATTTTTTAAAGTGAAATTCCTCTAAAAACGTGAACGAGAAATGGCAGGAGAAGTGAATAGATAGCGGGAAAGACCTGCGACGCTGTATAAAAAGGATGGCAAAATTCAATTTTCATTTTATCCTCTAGCTAAAGAAAAAACTACCATGACATGGCAGTAGTCATTCCTGCATTAGACAAAAGAATGAAACGAGGAATCATAAAAGAGACTGCAAATAATGACTTCTACTTTTTTAGATCAATGAAAATTTCTATACAATATTGTCCCTTATGAAAAAATTTATGCAATTTATGGAATTTAATAATGATTTGCAAACTTATTAACTTTAACACTTTAATCACAAAAAATTTCTTGATTTTCATTAAACTTTTTAGTTGATTATAATTCTTAATATGAAACTAATTAATAGCTCACAGTTGGAATCCTTTCTAGAGACGTTTAAGCTTTCTTAACTGCAGTTAAGGATCCTGTCTAGAGAAGTTGAAGCTATCTTAACTGTTGGATTGCCTATCTACATATATCAAACAAAATTGTGTAAGTCCTGACAAAACAGAGCTTTCTATAATTTCAGAACTATACATTTAAATGTACTTCATCTTTATTTTCTCTCTGATTTGTGATTTTGATATATAATTTTTAAATTTTGTTTATTTAAAAGTGGTAAAAATTTAAAACGTTTTTCTAAGGTGTCTATTTATATACTTAATACTCTTGTCTTATCTCATTAATGCATTTTTAGAATAAATGCATCAAAAATGGGATAAATTTTTTCCGGTTTTAAATTGGCTACCAAAATGAACTGTAATTCAATCCAATTCATATTCAATGATGCTCTCATAATCCACATGTAAGTACATATTGCCCTGTTTGGCTTTCATCCGATAAATTTTGTAGATTGCATTACAGTGAAACACGTTAAGTGGAAGAAACCAATGTAGTATCATGGCACAATTGGTAAACTAATCCTTTCATTGTAAACATCACCAGCTTTACACCTTCATATCCCCTCTAATACCCTTCCGTCGCCTTGACCGTTGCCTAACATCTTGCAAATTGCTTTTTATAATTGAAATACTCAAATTACATATGACCATGGATGGGTAACTAAACGAAAGGCAATCAAATTGTCAGCTAAGTTTACAAAACAGAAACCGAAACACGAGCAGAAGGAGAGAAACTGCACCAGGAGATAGATAGACTTAGGATGAGTGTATCCTAGACATGGATAGAGAGAAAGAGAAAAAGACAGAGACTTAAGTAAAGACATTGCCCGGTTTGGCTTGTCTCGTTGGGGACTTTAATCGCTTTTGCAACTTTCTCGAAAATAAAGCCTGAGTGAAAGCCAAAGAGCATAAATTCTAATTAAAAAACTACGTATATATATCTATGTATTTGGCTGTGGATGTAGAGAAGCCAGGTGGGTAAATAAAACTAATTATACATGGGGAAAAGACGTGGAGGCTATGGCAAAAAAAAAAAAAAAATGCAAACCAAAAATAAAGACTCTTTAAATTCTGTTCCAGAAATGTGAAATGGAAAAAGTTTTGGACAAAAACCAAAAAAAAAAATAAAACCAAAAAAACACATACAACTATGTCTGGCGGTGAAGTCTGAAAAATATATAAAACTTTGCAAAACTTTCAAACTAGAAATCGTGAAAGAACGAGACAGAAACTCTCACAGAAACATAGAGAAAGAGAAACGAGGAGACAAAGAACAAGAGAGAGACAGAGTAGCGCCAAGTTGGTTAGAAAGGGCTAAATCAATGATGCAGTTGGCTTAAAACCTTCTAAGCTCAATTATGTCTGGCTAAAGACAAAGAGAAATAGGAGAAACGAGAGAATGTAAGGTGGAAATGAAGGGAGACAAAGCGCTTTAAGGCTCCCAGAGACAAAGAGTCATTGTCAATGACTTTGGCACGTTATGACTGAACAAAGGCCAATGAAAGTCATCGAACACATCGAACTGAGTTTTAAAGCTAACTAACAGAATTTAAATTTGAAGAAACATTTTTTTTTCTGTTCAAAATAATGAAAATTATGTATTCTATTTAAATAAGCTGTTAAAGAATAAAGAGTGAAACTATGTTTAATTAAAACTGTATAACTTTCAAATTTGTGCAAATTTAATAGAAATTTTTTTCGTCAGTGTTTGTTGTTATAATGTAGCCGAATATATTTTGGTTATCTTTTGACTAGATTCAATTTTATCTCCATTTGCCTATGCCACTCAGTTAGCTAAAAAAAAATCTGATAGAAACCGCCCCAAAAAGTAGGCAAATGATTCAATTTGCTTTGATTTCCAAAACCAAAAAAAAAAAAAAAAACGAGAAAAAAACGAACCCTGAGAATAAATAAAAGCAGAAGGAATAATCTATATATAGAGCTCAGAGCTCAGTTGTAATGTATTTCACTTTATTTTTATCCAGTGTATGTATGTGCAAGTCAAATTTAATTTACTGACTTTGATCAAAGCCCTAGTGAAAATTGCCTTTGTCAACGACCCCAAAAAGTAAAAAAAGAAACCTCCAAAGCCCAACCAAAAAGGCCAAAAAAAAAACAAGTGAAAGAGTACAAAAAAAAGAGCAAAAGAGAGGGAGGAGTAAAGCCAAATGACTGAAACGAGAGTAAGTAAGAGGGAGGGGAATGTCAGGAGCAATGTACTAAAAATTGTTCAACGCTCAAAGGCAAGAGAATGGAAAAAATTATGGCAAAAGTTGCGAAAAAACACAAAACTTTGTTGTTTTCGGTTTTTTTTTCCCCCCATCTCGCTCTTTTGCTTTGTCTATCTCTCTGTCCCTCTCCCTCGCATCCCCTCCCCATTTTTTTAATGGGGCGTTAAAGCGACAAGTTTTCCTTTTGGTTAGTCATTAAAAGCTAAGTTCATACGATAAATGTCAATTACAATCACACATATGTAAGGAAAATGCACTTAAAGACCATTAAATGCATTGCTCATACGTCATGTATGCCATTGGCAAATTCAAAGGCAAATATAGTTTGCCTAATGTGAATATAAATACAATACGACAAGAACACACACAAATGGAGATGAAAACAAATACAATCGAGCAAATAAATCTAAGTGGCGTGGATCTGAAACTGGTCTGGTCTGGTCTATGTTCCTAACGAGCCCCAAATAATACGGATTTATGCCCCCTACAAATGATAAATTGAATTTCATTCAAAATTAACTGTAAGCCAAGCAACCGAAGAGAGAAAACGTGCCGGGGCAACAAACAACAACAACAACAACATCGTGTTCTTGTCTTGGATTGAAGAAAAATCTCTCTTTTCTGCAACATATTCGGCAAAACTAACGAAGCACTTGGCGTAGCCTAAGACAACACATACATACATACATACAAACAACACCCAAGACAGCCTATGAATCTAGGGTCTGACTGTGGGTATCTGTGGGGGTTGGCTTTGGCGACCGCAAGATGAAATTAGGACAAACCCAAGACCACAAAAGCAACCCCAGAATCGAATCGAACCGTAACCGGAGCATATGCCATTTGGTCTTGACAATTGCCTAAGCATATTTGTCATTTGATTGATTTATATTGCCAGCTAGGCCACAATCGAAACCAAAAAAAAAAAAAAACAACGTTTTCCCTCACCACTCTACTACTACCAAGAACATTAAGGGCTGTCGTGCTTTTGCGCCATATTAAATTGGCCAAGATTGTCGTCTAAGAGGCTTTGTCAAATCAATTCTCAGTCTTCTGGTCACTATTAGTCAGATTCTTGCTCACACTCTTTCGCTTTCCTATCTGACCAGTTAAATGTCGCCTACCACAGCTTATCTCTAAGTTAACCTGTAGGTAAATTTAACTCTTGGTATAGATTTCAATAAATGTTGAAAGATCACAGTATTTTTTTCCCTGCTTACAATTATTTTAGTTGTTAATATTGTTTTTTAGACTCCTAAGCATTTAGATAGTTAGCTAAATAGTTTGTTTAGTTTATAGTTCGACGAATAGAAAGACTAGACATGGTTCGGTTTATCCACTTTGGTGTTGAATGACGTCAATGATGACACCAATTTGCTGCAAAAGGTCATAACTGGGTAATGAATCATAGTTATGACGTCAATACCATAACCCAGAAATATCCAAACGAAAGCGGCTAGAAGCTAGATGCGATCAAATGCCAACTTTTTGCCAAATGCCTTTTTTGACTATCATTGGTTCTTACCGCAAATTTGAATATTAAAGTTATGAGCAATAGAAGAGAAAAACTTTGAAATGTATATATAAATTTATATATTTTATAAACGTTTTAATTTCAAATTTTATCGGATCTTTAATAATTTTGAAATACAAATTTGATATAAAAACAGTGACGAAATTTATTCTACTCTAATTTTGGATAAAGAGTTTACCTAAAAGTCGACATATTTCAAAAAGGTTTCCTAATGATTTTAAAAAAATTTAGAGTTACTCAACTAAATATCTAATTTTGCTTTTGTTCTGAAAACATTAATAACTGACGGCATAAAATATGTACATGAAATCTTTCATCATGATAAACTATTTATAACTAAATATAAATATTTGATAGATCTTTAAATTCTTGTATTTCTATCACCTAAAAATTGCACCATGGTTGAACTACACAAAACATTGAACATAGTTTTTAATTTAAAATTACAAGCATTAAATTTTTGCAGTTATCTGTATCATCTATGAAATCGGTAATACAGATTAGCAATTATTTGCTATTTCAAGACAAATTTGCAATTATTGCTAAACAAAAACAAAACAATTCGAACAATTTCCAACTCTATGAATGGAATGAATGATGAACTTGATGTTTCTGCTACACAAAATACAAGCATGCAGGAAAAGTATCTGACAGATCCCAATAAAATTGATTGATGCTTGGTGGTTTAAGGTGGATTGTTTTGTTTTATTTTTTTGGTGGTTATGGTGGTGGTGGTGGTGGGACTACATTGGTTAGAGGTGGCTCACTAACTGTGGTTCGTTCGTGCGGGATATTCAAGTGTTTGTTTTATTTTTGGTTGAATTCTGTTTGTTTGTTTGATTGTTTGCAAATGTTTTTAAACTAATTCACATACCTGTTGAATATCTTGGCGTTGTGTTGGCATCGGATGAATTGCCAATACAACCGCCATAGGAGAAATGATGACTACTCGAACCGGTGCCAGAGACAATGGCTATTTCATCCAGCTCATGGCCAGGTGAAGTGCCCGCCGAGACCAGACGTGTCGATGATGTGGCCGAGTTGCCCTGTGAATTTTTGCGTCCACGTAGTGAGAGCACCAGCCTTTTGGCTGTGGACATGCCCACACAGTCCAGATATTAAAATCCTTGCTCCTTTACTCTTTTCCCTTGTCTTTTTGCTTTTATTTTTTTTTGCTTGTGTTTGATTTTTTTTGTTTTTTTCAATTAGAGTCTCTGCAATGGCAAAATTTAAATGAAATTGAAATGAGAAATTTTTCTTCTGAATTTTTCGTTAATAATTTAGATGTGGGGGAGGGGAGAAAAGAAAAAATGAAGAGAAGAAGCTTCAAAGGAATATGATAATATCTTAACAGTCAGCTAGGAATTTTCCATTTTTATGCTTTGCCAGCTCGAGACAATGCGGCATGTGAAGGGTAAAGAGACATCATAGGGAATGGACTTTCCGGCACAGAGCGAGAGGCAAAGAAATGGAGCATTTTCATCTTAAATTATGCAAATGCTTGCAATCAAGGCTAGAACGAAATGCTATGAAATAAAAGGCGAACGAAATGATTGCGACATGAACAAAATATATGACTGGAAAATATTAGCATATGAAGTGCTTAAATTGAACAACGAAAGCCACCGAGATAGAGGGACCAAGACAGACATTCATTCTGAGTGAATGTTAACAACAAAAAATCGGTATACAAATTCCACTAATAATTCATCTTCTATTTTGTTTAGGATACCAAATTTAATCATATAATTTCCACTGCGGCATAGTTTCTATTTTCTAATAAATTCTCTGCCATAAAGGAGGTTAACGGACTAATGGGAGTCATTACTTTTACATATGTGAGAATTTATTTTTTACTTATTATCTTAATGCGGCAAATCGACGTAGTTTACTTATATGTAGAATTTGGAATCCAAACATCATTGTGTTTTTCCCAGTACTCGGAGTGTTTTAGTTAGCTTGGTTAAAGCAAAACTCTTTGATTTTGTCTAGTTACTGCAACTTAATTTGCTTTTTATTTGTTTTGATTTATCTACCCTTTGAGTTATTATCAAAATTTTACATATGTATGTACATTTATACATTCCGTCAGCACAACAAAGTTCTTTAATTTAATATTCCTGTAAAATTAAATATTTTAATGACAATAAATTGATTATTAGTAAGAGAAACTCTATCGGAACTATAAATACTTTTGACCCAGCCTTTTTATCCGATTACTATTAAACGATTACCATTTCGTTTTTAAAAAACGTTTAATAAACATTATAAAAACTGTTTGTCTAGATTTCGATCTTATTGAAGTTAATCAAAACTGTTTTTTTTTCTCTTCATGTAGTTTGAATTCCCAACTACTTTTAGCGTTGAAGATATGGTATGGCCATTACAACTGTGGATTCTTTAGCAAAGTCTGCTGATGATAGAATTTGGTTGTTCTTGAAATAGCTATACAGACAACCTGCTCACCTTTTGTGCTGCCTATGATTTTAGATCTTATAAATTATTAAGATTTAATGACATGAAGCCCGGCTTAAACCGAGTTTTCATTATAAAAACTTATCTTAACCATCTGTCCCAAAATTCCATACTTTCCTCATGTTAAAAATTGTTGTATGTTATTAAGCTCGGACAACGCTATTTATTTTCAACTAATTAAAGGTGTATAGGTGCTTAGTCCACGTATGTCGACAGAAGGGGCGTCAATTGTGGTCAATTTTTCGTTGTATGAGACACAACCAGCTAGATTTGGTTCACATGCTACATTTGCAGGCACATGAAAACTTGTCCCTGGCAACTTGTCAACTTGTCCTTCATTCCACTTCACATTTTGTGGCTGTCACATACGTGTGACAAATGGACACTTGGCTTTCGCTATAAGAATATACACTTTCATATCAAGCACATTTTTTTTTGGGCATTAACTAGCGCTAAAGGTGATTTTGTCACCAAACAAAGTTCACGTGAGATCAATACTCAGAAAAACCCAGTTACAGGAAACAGTATTGAGTAATAACATTTATTGTCTCAAGTGCTGCATGAAGTTAAGGTACCGAAGGGAATATAATATGTTACTATTGACTGGTTTACAACTTTTCAATTATAAAAAGTTATATTTTGGTGTGGTCAGTGTTGGAAAACTACTTAAAAAATGATTTCCCACGATTTAAATTTGTTGTTATAACCAAATTATTATAAAAATATACTATCTCGCGATTAACTATGAGGATTCTTTTTTAAATTGTATGTCAGAATTTTATTTAAAAAGAAATCTTTGCAATATAAATGTGAATTCGACAATTTCTAAGTTGTTTTAGGGTAGGAAAAAGACAAAAGCTTTTGTGAGACCTGCAGATTCTTTGTCGCCTTAAGAGTAATTACAGTTCGACTATTTGGTGAAACTGAAAAAGATGCTTCTCTTTTGTGCTGGCTTAGATTTCATCAATCTCCCTCACTCTCCTATTATGGCACTACTCTGTGCCAGCGCCCAGTTGCCAGACTCCTCTTTTGCCTCTAATTAGTTGCCTTTTTTTTGGCTTTTTGTGTTTTTTGTTTCTAGTCCTGGACAAATGTCAGAGTGGCGCGAGATTGATGGTCATACATTTTTTATGCCAGAGAGAGGAACTAACCCAACTCAGCTCAGGACATAGGATATAGCGCACATGGCACTGGAGAAGGAGAAAGCCCGGGAGACACTTTTGCGTTGAGCGTTGGATCCACATTAATTAGCTGCGGGACAGGCAAACAAAAAAAAAAACATTGAAGCTGTCTCAGCTCAAATAGCAGCTAAAATGCAATTAAATATTGTCAAATAAACAACAATTTTCATATGAAATTGGATCAAGCAAAACTAAGTGGATGTATATTTCTACACATATATGTATATGTATGGAATGTATTTCCATATGTCTAGTTAAACCAAAAGCGATTTGTGAATATTGCCAAAAAACTTTTCAATTGAAATAATATGAAAAGCGTTTTCCCAACGGAGACCCAAAAAGAAAATAGAGAAAAGCATTACCATATTTTCGTGTGGCAAACGATAGAAAGAAGAGGGTGAAAGAAGGAGGTTGAAAGGATAAAATAAAATTGCATTTTTCTATTTTTGTTGATGTTGTTTTTTACGTTTTTTATTTTTTGTTTTTTTTTCGGTTTCTTCCATCTTTTTTTTTTTGGTACGACAAAAATTCAACAACGGGAATTGCAAATGCTGTTGACACTTGCACAACGCAAACAATTGGCTACCGAAATATACCAATCTCTCACCTGAAGCTAACCTGACATCACCTCCCCCCTCCTCTACCCCAGCTCTTACGCCCACTGAGCACCACCTAACCACCTAGCCTAACTCTCACCATCTTCTTCTCATTCCCGCCTGCGGCCATCATCTCAAAAACCATTTGAAAGTGCAATTTCTACTTTTGCTTGGGGTTTCCTTTATTTTCGGAAAGAAAAAATACGTTTCATACCCTGGCAAATAACTATAAACGCCATATTGGATATTAGATATTATATTAAACTATCACTTTAATTAAACCAGCGAATTAAAATTGAACATTTCATTATTTGATCATTCAAACGCTTACAAACAACTTAATTTAATATTGTTTTTGGCAGTGCTAGAATAAAAGAAAATTGCAGAGGCTTCTAAAATAACCTCTAAAACAACCTCTTAAAGGCAAAACTCTTCTTATAATTTGAATTGAAAGTTTTAATTGTTTTTTTCTCTTGATTTAGATTTCGAAATACTGTTGACGTTTAATATCTTATGGGAATTAGTTGAGTTGTATTTTAGTATGTTAAATTGGTCACCTATAGGATTTGCCTTGTTTTCAACTCAATGGAAATCATGGAAAATTCATCGCGAACAGGTCCCAAAGTATGTGTGTAAATTACAAGGAATACTAACAATAAGATTTAGACAAAAATGTTTAACAAATTTCTAATCCCATCATTTAGTATGGCTTATTTGTTTTTTTTTTTTAGAATTTCTTTCATTAGCATTATTATTACATGAAATATCTTAAGCTTAGCTGACCAACGCTGCGTATGATTAATGAAATTTTTCAATTGATTTTAATCCATCGTACAGGCCCTGTCATTTGAGATAGCCATTGATGATTTTAAAACAAACAATTTCTAAATGTTCTCTACAAAGTTTCCCTAATGTTTTAAAGATTTGAATTCACTTGAATTTTATTTCGCCTAAAACCTAATGGTTTTTTAATTTCCAAATTTATTTGCACAGTTTTTCACATGAAAGGTATTTTTCAGTCGTTACTCTCCCCATCCTAACACTGGGAATTGTTGTCATACTTTTTTGGCAATTTTCATGTTTGCCTTGTCGGTTGCTGTTCCTTCTGCTGCTGCTGTTGCTGCTGCTGCTGCTAGGGGGCAATATTTGATTGCCTTTTGGGTCCGCCAGAGGAGAACATGCGAATATTTTTCCTACATAGTATTGCTTTCCTTTTGATGGCTGCTTTTTTTTTGTTTTTTTTTTTTGTTTTTTGTTTTTTGTCCTTACATTTTCTCTTTGCCTAATCAGGAAAAGGAAGTGTGCCATATAGACCACAACAAAACAAATAAGAGAGAAAACAATTTTTAAGTTTCTATTTCGATCTTTTTTTTCTATTGTTATTATTATTGTTTTTTGTTTTTTTGGCTGTGTGCAACATCTGCAGTTAAGTCTCTGCAATGCTGTTGAGTCATAAATCATATTTGCTTGGGGCTTTTCCTGCCACTCCTACCGCTGCCTCCCACGTCAACAACATTTCAATCAAAAAGTGTTGCAAGAAAAAAAAAAGCCCCAAAAATGGAGAAAGAAAAAAAAGAATCCCACAAATTTGTTATTCGTCACGTAGCCTCAGAGCAATGTAAAGAGTGGCATGATGTTTGCTGTGTGTGTATGTGTGCGTGTAAGTGAGTATGTTGCATGGATGTGTGTGTGTTAGTCAAAAGGGCGTCTTAGCGGCAAAGAGTTTAAAGTCAGGCCAAAAAGCATTTAAAGTGGCCTAATATGTTAATATTGGAATCCAATAATATGTAGCTGCTTTCCACTTCCTATAATATTTTTCTTTTCTTCCTTTCTCCTCTACCACATTCCACCAATACATTTAACATACGTTTTACATTCCAAGCACACACAGGGAGAGATGCAGGGAGCCAGAAGGGAAGCAGCTATACAAAAAAAGAGAAGACCAAAGAAAGGAAGAGGGTGATAGAGAAAGAGAGAGAGTGCGAGACCAACCTAACTTATCAAGTTTACACTCAACTGAATATTTAGAGTCCTTGTTGAGTTTTTTACTCCTAACACCGCCCCTCCTTTTTAACCTACACACACACAACCACACACACACACACACACACGTGTATATACATGTTTTCCCTTCTTCGTCTACTGGTTTTTGCGCATAGCGTATTAAATATTAAAATGATAAGGCATGAGAAAATGTTAAAGAGGGAAAATAGAAATGAGTACAAGGGTAACGCATGTTGATGAGGGGGCAGCAGTGGGTAGGAGGGAAGGTGCCAGCTATTTTGTTGGTTTCTATGTGGAGAGAGAAAACGAGGAGAAGGGTCTGACAGCATTTTTTTTCTACTTATTCCACTTCTTTTGTGGATTTACATTTCTCTCGGTGTATAAACATCTATGTGTGTATGTGTGTGTGTGTGTGCATCCAGTTATCATTTTGTTATGGCCAAAGCTAAGCTGATTTTGGGTTTTTGTAATCTCTTGGAAAAAAATATATTAAATGATAAATTACAGAATATGTTTCTGAAAGTTTAAAAAACCGCATAAAAACAGGAATATTAAAAGATCAACTGTAGTAAGTTTCCTTTCATTTCTCAACTCACAACGGATTAGTTAAGCTCGTCGAGAACGTGAGCTTAATTTAAACAGTTTTAACTAAATCTAAATCAATCAAATGAAGAGAAATGACAAATAAAGTGCAATTATTTTGAGAAACCAATTGTAATCGTTTTCCTATTGATTATAGAAATTTCCTGACTGCAATTTACTATTACCTTTCTTGGATAATTATATGTTTTTAAACCAACACAATTTCTTAGAGAAGTATCAGTTCCCAGTTGACAGTCTTCCTTTTAGTTATCTCTACACCAATTGGTAATATGATATATGGGTTTGGTAAGTAGTAAAACAATCAAGATATAGAAAGGGATAAAAGCAGTTCACTTGAAACTCTAAGTAAAAGACCGTCACCATCTGAGTAGATAGTCTATTGATAATTACATTAAACACAAAAGGTATCTTATTATTTATAAGAAATAATGGCTAATATTTAGAACTTAGAAACTAAATTCATAAAAGTCTCGAACTTTACTAAATATATTACAATTAAAAACTTGTAAGACCGTGGAATGTAGATAATTCTTTTTGAGAATTATTGCCTTTATCCAAGTTTTGAAGAAAAAACATATTAGTACATGTCATTTCAATTATCAATTATTAAATGAATCAAATAAATTCGACCATTCCTCAGTCAGTATTTTAAAAAGTCAAAGGTTTTTAAGAAAGTTTGATTAAAGAAAGATTTTATTGTTATTAGAACGATATGAGAACTAGATTTTTTTTATAGGTTTTTTTTATTTACAATCTGTTCTTGGACAATAAGTAAATTTGGAGATACATTGAACATAACTTAACAGGAATAGTCGGCATCACTGAGTCAACTATTATATATAAACTCTACGTTGTACAGATGTTTAATCTACTTAAGTATTTATACCAATGTGTGTACATTATTACGTATAGGCATATATATATATCTAGTATATATAAACCTTTTAGTCTTCTTGGTGTTATATTATCAAGTAGACTTACAGCTAATGAGTAGAACGATATGAGATACTAGATTGAAACTAATACCTAATTCAGCAAAAAACTTAATGGGGGAAAACTCATTAAAAATTTCTGCGATTAAATATAATAGTAGTACACTGATACAATTCTGAGGTTACTAAGGACCAAAGCGGTATATGCAGGTTCCATTGCTTTGTATAAAGTTATAAGTTTTTAAGGCTTTATCTAAGGCATCTTAGAGTTATACTTAAAAAACTTAATGTTTTTGTAAATTTATCCAAAAGCTCTTATACGATATATTGAGGTATGAGATTAAACCTGAGATGACAGTCATCACACTTACAATTTGTGATTATTATGTGGCCATATTTTATACTTGCAAAAATCACTAACCACATTAACTTAATAAACTTTTAAAATTGATTTCAGTTTATTCTTATTTTTGAAAGTTAATTCTTTCGAAATTGCAATATGCAATATTCTATTAATAATCGTTAACAAAAAATATTCAACAATATTGATTGCAATTTATTTTCTTCATAAATATCAACTATAAAGTTTAATAAAAAATTTCGTTATGCAAAGTGTGAAACATGGCCTATGGCTTTCTCTTATATACAGTGAGCAGCAAAAATTAAAAAACCAGCTACCACGTTTCAAGTATCGCCCACTCGCTCTTACACAATATTCGTAAAATATTTTCATTTTCATTTATTTAAACAATTATTTTGCGCCTGAGTTAAGATCACGAAACAGCAAGCCAACCAAATGCCCCGCATTTTTAATGCAAATTTATATGACCAGCTGAATATAGCAGCTGCATATCCGTTTCTACCACCTTTTATGGCCCACACCAATGGAAAGGGTATATACATTCAGGAGTTGGAATCGAATTGTTTCATCATGCAAAAAGGTAAAGTCATGCAACATGCAAACAATCTCTTTCCTTTGACAAAAACAAACACTTTATTATCAAACTTCTCTGAATTTTAGTTATATACGCTAAAAAAATGTTAAATAAAAGTTTCCTGACATATATGATTTCTTGTTATACAAATTGATTAGCGATTCAATCTAAGATCAGTATCGTTAAACTGCTGAATTAAGTATCATTCTTCATATGAGTTTCTCTTATTATTACTATATCCTAGTATCAGTAGAGGGTAAAAGAGTATAAAAAAGTCGTTGCAGAATGTTTACTATCTTCGTTATCTGGTTTTAATATGCAATTTTCATTTTATGCGCATATATATGTATATAATAAAAGAGAAAAAAAGATATATATCTTGTTGCAATTATCGAGTTTATTTTGTGCAATTTTTAATTAGGGCAATTTAAAACTCAATTTCAGGGTTCCTTTTCAAATTCAGTTTCTTCTGTTGGCTCAGTTTATGTTGGTGCTGTGTTTTTTGTTGTTTTTATTCGTTGTCTTTTTAATTCTATTACAGGCAACCTTTTTCCGCCCTTTGGAGATGCATCTCCTTGCATCACCTGGTGCAAACTCGACCTCGATTGTGGCCCCAACAGCAAACTAAACTACCATCTCCATCCATCTCCAACTATTCGTTTTGCGCCTGCCAACGTTTCGCACGAAGTGCAATTTATAACTGCACATACGTGAGCAGTAAAACCTTCAACAGACCCCAAGACCCCCGACACCCGACCCCAAGAACTAAGAACTCAGACCCAACGCACTTCCATCCTTCTGGATGATGGTGGTACATAAACATTTTTGTTAGCTCCGCTTTAGTTTGCCATTGTGGAAAGGTGGCCAACTCCATCACCTTCTTTTCTCTCTCATCCATTCTAGTGATCCGCTAGAGCGCATATAAACAAAAAACCGGGTGGATGGGCAAAATAAAAAAAAAACAGAACGCCACGCCAGAACAACAGCAACAAACAAAAAACAACTAAAAATGGGCCAGAAGGTTTGTATGGTTGGTGAGGTTGGTACATAGAGAGGGGACGGGGGGGCTTTAAGGGCGTGTAGAACAATAAAAAATGCCAACTGTGTTGTTGGCTCCAAGCTTCAGTTGCAGTTTTCAGAGTCGGTGGCTGCAACAAATTTGCTGGCATAGCAAAGGCGAAAATATGTGCCAACCTGGCAAACTTGGTCGAATGTAGGGAAAGGAATGCCAAAAGCAGTAGCAGCAGCAACATCAGCCAACAAAACAGGAAGAGGAAAGAAAATTTTTGCTTTATTGGCAAAGTCGAAGATGGAATGCGCTTTTGCCATACTATAGCATCAGGCAGCTCATTCAATTTGTTTGTGTGACACAACAAACACATAAAAAATGCAACTATCTTTAAAGTTGACAATTCAACTGGAAAAATGTGTTTTTTGCCAACGTCGTAAACTCATTCATTGTCTGTATTTCCAAATCCCTTTTAGCCATGGAATCTTTTAAGTGATCTGAGTGATTCGGTAAGACAATAAAGATTTCAAGGATTTAACTTAATTAGATTTTCGATTAAAGAATTCCAAAATGTATCTACTTTAACGATATCGTTGCCCACTGTCCTTAGTCAATTTGTTTATTTACAAAATATAAATAAAATAAAAGTCTAACGTTTCACTGAAATATTGTTTTGTGATGGGGAAACAAAAAACTGCAGAACAGTTGATTGGATAATCCTTTGATTTGTTCCATTTTTCCATTAGTTTACTACTTTTTATTGTTTGAAAAGCCATAAAACTTTTGCTTTTTGCAAAAGGGGGAAAGCCATTTTACCATGACCGTAATGGAATAAATACAAGCATTGTTTTTTATTTAAACAGATTATATTAATTAACAGCAGATTAAATGCCTTATCAACAAATAAACTGCATAAATGTGGATAATATTAAGATTGTTTCCTCTTTGTTGGAATTGCAAATTGAAAAATTGTTTTTCTTCTTTCTGAATAAATATTAAAACTAAAAATCAATAAATGCATTCAATACTTAGTCTAAAAAATACATGAATATATATATTTTTTTTTTGTCAATTGTTTGTATTAAACTTTTCCTTTACTAATTAGGATGAGCCCTTAGAATGTGTTATACACTCAGCACCATTAAAAACAATTTAGATGATATAATCGGTAGCTCGAATCCATAAATCGTTTATTATAGATATATTTTTAGGATGCATCGCATTAGGAAAAGTAACGAAATATATATTTCCTCTTTGACTTTGCAGTTGTCTGTTGTTTCTTCCTAATAGAAACCTCTTTCTTCGAAACCTTTTCTGATATCAACGCAGAAATTTACATAATTAAACCACAATTAATAAGAAATAAGAAAATAATAAGAAAACTCAGCCTTGATTATTTTAAGTTGATATTATTTTATTCACTCCGTTTCTAAATAATAATCAAATTCATGGGGTGCCACTTCAAAACGCTTCATCCGTTCATGATATTGGCCAAAAAAGAAGGCCTCCAACTGATATGTCTTGTAGGCTCGATAATACCCTTCATGGACATAACGACTGTTGAATGCCCACACGCAGTGATTGGGAAATGCCCAGATATAACGACGAACTCCATCAATATCCATGTCACAAGGTTGGTGAGTTGTCTGCAAATCCATTGGCATTTGGGGTATAGGGACATCGCGATAATTGCGACGAATGTGCAATAAACTTATGGGGCTTGAGACCTCTTTCATGGGGGGTAGAGAACGGGCCTAGAGTTGGGTGAGAAAAAGATGAACAGAGTTTCCATTTGCAATTGGTCCCCGATCACTTTTTGAAGCTTACTTGAACGAAACATATCATTAAATATAATTGTAGTAATCGTTTGAGTTTAAAATACATTTTTTATGTGAAAGTACGTGTGTGTGTGTGTTAAATGGGCAGCTATTGCAGAGTGTACTAAGAGTTGAACTAGCCAAATGACAGTTGAGGATATTAGAAAAGTCACTCAAAGGACATGTCCTGCCAAAGAGTAGGCGATGTAAAGTGACAGCCAAGTGTCATGACTCTTGATAATGGCCCAATAGCAAGACCAAACCCGATCGATGAGAGCTCATTTCAAGTGTGAAAATAATATGACATCAGTAATCAAGGCGTTGACACAAGTATCCACCCCCTAGCCTCTAGGCTCCAGCCTCTATACACTGATTCGCATCACCCCGCCCCCTTGCACATATTGATTTCATTTTCCAAAAAGGCTACGAGGCGGAAATGGGCAAAAAAAATATCTAAAAAGGAAATGTGAAGGGACACACGCACACGTCACCATGAAATAGAAATAGATAGAGGGAAAGAGAGAAAGAGGAGAGGAGGACTGAACACTGTCATTAGCAGCATTTCCAGTTTAGATTCCATTTTTTGTCGTCGTTTTTTTTTTCGTTTGCTTTTGCTTGAAATTAGAATTTTCTGGCATCCTTGGCATTGAATTTTCTTACCTTAGGTTTAGGTTAGAGAGAGGCGCTTATATGGAATGCTGTTTGGCTAACCTAAAGAATTTTAGCTTCCTTCTAACTATCCATGCAACCCTTAACAGTTAATTTTCGATTCAATTAAGTAAAGGGCCAGTTTGAAGTTTGTTGCTGCAGTCAGCCCTCAGGTGAAATTTTCCATCCCAGCGCCATGTGTGTGTGGAATGTAAATATTTCCCTGGCAAATTGCAAAGATGGATGAGCAGATGACTATGCAAAGAGAGAGAGAGAGAAAGGGGAAAAGGGAAGGAATGGACCCTAATATTATAGCTTAGGAGTTTGGCTATGAAAAGATTGTCCGATTATAACTTTTCATGGTTTTTTTTTTTTACATTTTTTAGACCAACCTTGAGCAAACAAGACTATTAATTACCTTTGTGTGCTTTATCCTATATAAACGTTCTATTTTTATCAAATTTAGAGTAGACTAAAGTAGAAAATATTAAAATGAAACAAATATCGATTGATAAATATCGATTGTAATTATGGTTTTTTGAAAATAAAATTGATGTGTCTGACTCCTACTCTAATCGAATTGTTTTTAACTACAAATGGAATATCACAAATGTTACAGCTGTATGTACTTTTAGGAGAAGGTACTAGAAATTATATATCAAATACTTTAATTCTGTGCTTTAATCGATTTCACCCCACAAACGCCAGCAACTCAGCAATATGCCACAAAAATGTCAAATCAAAGTTTTTAAATGTTATTAAGTGTCTTTTCGTTTTAACAATGTACTTGCAACAATAAAGCTAGTAAAAGGATAAGAAAAATTGAAAGTACGCAGACACTTCGTCCCTTCAACGTTTCTTCTTCGTTTTTGTCTTCCTCTGTGTCCGTCTATATACATTAGAACCATTTACCATTGAAGCATAAAAATGCGATTAAATTTTAAGTGTTTAACACTGATTATTTTGATTTTTATAGTGGTAAGTGTGAAAATAGTTAGTGATTTTAATGATTATTGAAAAATGAACCAATTTTATAGGCTAACGGTGGGGAGAGCAGAAGTATTGCACGATTAGATAGGAAAACAGATGCCTTTAATAGCACCAGCTCAATTCCACTCAACACTAGAGTGAATTCTACAGACACAGGACACAGTGAAGAAACGGTCTTCCATCAAACATCATTTTCTTTTTCATCATCATCGTCATCTTTATTGAAATCTTCATCATCACCTTTATCTTCATCGTCATCATCATCTTTATCTTCATCGTCATCTTCATCCTCTTCTTTGATGCTGCAGCATGTAAGGCGCCGTGCTAAACGTGAAATGGAACCCGATATGCCATTCGATTTTCAAACAAAACATTTATCCTGTGATCTGGATCAAAAAGGTATCTCACAATATATTGATGGATATCCAAATCATTGCATTTGGGTATGGAATAATCGATATGTCCATGAGGGATTCTATCGCGTTTACAAAACCTATCAATTAGAGGCATTCACTTTTGGACAATTTTTTGACCGCATGAATCGTTATGAACTTGAAACACATTCATGGGACTATTCATCAGTACACATTTAGTAATAGTAGGCTTCAAAATTAATATCATTCGATTTGTTATTTGTCTATCACAAATAGAGAAAAATTCGAATAAGTGTAACAAAAAATTGCCAATGTCTTCAATATGAAATTTCATTTAAATTTAATGTTAATATCAATAATAGGTCTTTCACTAAATTGTATATGGGTAGGTAACAAGAGCAAAAAAGCTTTATCCTATTTTGCTAACATTCTGAATTTAGACTAACGCCAAAGCGATTAATCATGAAGAAGTTGTGAAGGATGCCCAAAATGCCACAAAAGTAAACTCATCATCGGTTACCACATTGATTATGGCTGACAAACAGGATGGAGACCAGAAACCCATTCCAACTGTCTTAAAACATATTGTTCGACGTCGTGAAACGTCACCCGATATGCCATTTAGTTTTCAAGTTAATCATTTGCCGTGCGATATGGATTCATTTCTTAGGACTAAACTCATTCGATATTTTCCCAATCATTGTATTTGGATATACAATAATAAGTATACTCATGAGGGATTCTATCGCGTCTACAAGATCTATCAATTGGAAGCTTTCTTTTTTGGCCAATACTATGAACGTCTGAAGCGATACGAAATAGATCCTCATGCATTTGATTATTCGTCTGAAGTCAAATCCTAAATATAATCCCAACTTGATTGTAGTCATATCATTTGTAATAAATATTTTGAACTTACGTAAAACGAAAATAAAAAATCGTAAATAAAAATGTTTTGCAGCTTGAAATATTTTGTTTTAAAATATGTTTTGCCGGCTCGAGGGCATAGAACATAATTTAAAACAAACCGTTTTTTATATTTATTCTATAAAGAATTGACCTCGAGTCGGCAAAGCATATTTTCTAATAATTTTAAATTTGCTGAAATTAACAACAAATATTTTGTTTTGCTAATGGAAAAAATTGTAAATCAACTGATAAATTGTTCTTCTGGATTAGTTCAATAATTGTTTTTTGGGCTTTGTTGACATTTAACAAGAAAATGTGCAACTCACCAAAAAAATTGTATTTACTATGAAAATAAGATGACCCTTGTCTCTACTAAAGTTGTTCGAATCTGAGAAACACCAAAAAATCTGTCATTTATTTATGGAATATTATATTATGCCTATGTGAATTTATGACGATAGACAAAGAAAGATTATACAATGAATAAAATTTATTGATTTTGTCTTATTAACATTCTTTAACATAAGACTATGAACAATTATTTTGTATAAAACAAAGTTTGTAGAACAATTCCCTTATTGTAATTTACTTATAATGCATTTAAGGGCTTACAAAATTTGTCGGTCCTACTGTAGTTTAGTATATCAATAGATCAATTGTAAAGACAGATTACCTCAACAGGCAGATGTTAATAAACTTTTGCTTGTTTAAGAATTAAAAGTTTAGCTATTGTAAACTTTAAAGACTCACTAATTGTTTAAAGATTAGAAAAAATGCTGGTCCCGAATAAATAAAACAATAAATATTATTGGTAAATTTCAAAACATTCAGTTATGAAAGAGATTTATGATTTTGAACCTCAACTTAATGATTAATTTCCATTCTAGAGTGAAGGTTTAATCGTTTTGATTTATCGTAATTGCTATCTGAAGAATTTGAAGTAAATGAGTGATCTATTTTTTTATTGTTTGTTAAACATTATTTTGTGATTGATTTCATTTTTCTTTGCTTTGCTTTGGTTTTTTTTTTTTTATCTAGCAACACAAATTGAATTCTATAAAAGCGGAAATTTGATATTTTTTCTGTTATCTAACATAAGAAAGGCGGGGCAAGGTTGAGTCGAAGAGGAAAAAAAAAAACAGCTGCTCAATTTCCCAGAAATGAAAAAATGAAAACCAAAGCAAACAAAGCCAAACAAATCAAACATCTAACCTCGTAGCAAAATTTCACCTCTCTCACTCTCTATCTGTCGATTTGGTAGCAGTACAAAATTTGTAGTTTTATCCCATTTGCAAATATGAATCGTTCTGTTGATATGAGCCCTGAAGATTTGGAACATTTTAGAGATGCTTTTGCACTTTTAGATCGTGCTGAAGATGGTCATGTTACCATTCAAGAGTTGGCTATGTTTATGCGCACTTTGGGTCATGAGCCAACCGATGCAGAACTCTGGACAATGATCAATGAAGTGAATATGGATGGATCGGGTACCATGAATTTCGAGGAGTTCTTAACAATGATGCAACGGAAGATGAGAGAACCATTCAAAGAGGAAGAATTGCGGGCCGCATTTCGGATATTCGATAAAGCTAATACTGGCTATATAGACAAGAATTCTCTTGCCGAAGTCTTCATTGCCGTGGGTGAGCATCTAAACAGCGAAGAGATGGATGAAATAATACGTGAAGGCGATTTTGACGGGGATGGCAAACTAAATTTTGACGAATTCGTTCAATTGCTTACCCAAAAGTGATGGAAACCAAAAGAAATCGAAGAGTCAAGTGAGAGAGGAGGAGATAAAACAGATTTAGAATTAGATGACGATATTGTTGCCTAACATCAAGGATTCCTAGAAAAGCCTTACGAATAGTATTGACAAATTAAATTTTGAAGTATTTATTCGATTAATAACGATTTTGTAGGCGAGTATATTAATAATATATATTGGTACATATCGTTTTCTATATCATTCGTTTTGGACGATTCATTCTTTTGTCTTTTAATTGAAATAATCAATCATTGCCATGTAAAGTGAATTGGCTCCTGGTGCTACTTGTGGTTTAGGTTTTAGCCTTTTCTTTACTTTCGTTTATATTTTTTTGTGGTATCTCTGGAAACGATTTGTGTGGGTGCGCGTGTGTGTGTGTGTGTGTGTAATTTGTAATTTTGGCAATCATCAATCAGCTGTTGTCAGGCTGACGAGTTGGGATTTCTTTGTAAAAACCTTTTCTTTTTTTTTTGGGCTACGTTTTCCTGTTGCTTTTAGCTTTGATTTATTGATGAGTTGGCAAAAACTCAAAAGGGAAAACTCAAACAAGTTTCATTTTAATTATTAGACCATTTTTCATTTATATTTATGTAATTTTTATTATGATTTTTAATCAAATTCCGAACAAACAAATTCTACATCAAATATTTCAATTAAATGCCTGAAGAAACAGAGATAGAGAGCAAGAGAAATAGGGAAGAAGGGTGAGGAAGACAGAGCGGGAGCGGTAGATGTAAACTGAGACAGACATGGTGTAATGTTTGTCTTTCTATTTTTGCCTTGCCAGCCAACTTTTCCACATGAATTGTGGAGTAAAAGTTGAAATTGAGTTTTCTTAATGTACACACACTCACACACAAACACACACACACACACACAAACACGCACACTGGGTACAGTCATATAGCATCATATAAATACGGACACACAAAAGGATGTTGTTGGTTGCCTCCGACGTCTTCCCTGTGGAGATACACGCTGAAAGAAATGTCAAGAGAACCGAAGAGACACGAAACCAAAGAGGCAAGAAAAAAAATACTCCCAACGGCCAAGCCAAGCCTTAAGTAAAAAGTAAAAAAAAAAAAGTTCTTTATATAATTTTCGATCGAACCAAATTGTATACTCTAATTTTGTTAAAGATATTCTCAAGAGTCTTTTAGTTAGAGCTTAACAAGTTGCAATATTAAACATGTTTGTTACTCAACACTGCCGAAAAGTGTTGGCCATTAAAGCACACACTAATGACGAGTCGTATGAATATAGCCATTTTAAAAGAAAAAGGTTCAAAGAATTATTTTAGGTAATATAATATTTTTAGCAAACAACAAACAGCAATAAAGCAAAGATTGTATGTTTTGCAACCCTGTCTAAATTGGGGTCACCAATTTGTAAAAATAACAATGGCTATGTGAATTATAAGCGTAGAAAACTCTAATGTAAACATTTTTGCGATAACTCTGTTTAAATTTAGACAAATAGCTAAAGATCTGATGGAGTTTGATAAAGAAGAAAAGTCATAAATTCACTTGTTTCCTGCGCAGATTGTGCAATTTTCTCTTTGCTGCCAAATAAAACAGCAACGAAATGAATTTTTTTTTGTACGCTTTTTATGTACATTTTCCTCTCTGACGATTTTTTCTTCTTTAACCACTTCCGCTTTTGCTTCTCTTCCGTCTTCTCATTTATTATTATATACACTTAATGTACTCGTTACATATATGAGTGGTAAATTTTTGTTTCGTTCTCCCTTTTTTTTTGGATTTTATATAATTTTTGTTATTTTTTTTTTTGGTTCTTTTTGACTCTGCCGCTTAATTTGCGAAGTGTTGTAAAGTAAATTGCCAGACAGTTGATTAATGCATTTTACAGGCAGGTGGCAGCAACATAGAGACAGGGAAAGGGAGAGGGAGAGAGAAGGGAGTCGAGAGAATCGGCTGAAACAGATTACTTAATGACACTGCCGACCGCGGGGCGTATGAGCAATGTTAATGAAATTTCACATCAATGAGTGTAAGCGTGTCTGTGTATGGGGAGTTTGTGTGTGTGTGTGTGTGTGTGTATGCAATGTTAATTTGCATCGCAATAAGAAGAAAACTTGTAAGCTCAAACTGCAAACTGTGAAACATTGTAAGCAACAAATTGAGGATGAGGAAAGACTCTGACAACAATGAACGGAGGGGGAAAAAAAATACACTAGAAAATTCAGAAAAATAAAACGCGGTGTGGCTTTCCCTTTTTATCTAAGAAACGGTGGAGAGGAGTAAAGAAAGAAGCGCAAAGAAAGCAGCTGCAAGCCTTTTGGCCTATGGCATTTAGTTGCCATCATAGGCAGTGCAACCTGTCATATGCAGGAGAATGCCTGCTGTTGCTGTAGCTGTAGCTATTACTGTTCTTGTCGTTGCCTGGCGGCCATGTAAAAATATGGCACACGTTGCGTATACGTCACACACACACGCACATATACACAAGAAGACAAAGTTACACTCACACACACGAAACCTCTACATACATTTATACATACATAGATATACAAAATGTGTGGCAACATGGCTGGGAAATTGAGAAAACGTTGCATGGGGAAATGGCAAAATGGGAATGGGAAGAAATGTGAACAAAGAAGGAAATGTCTTGTATGCGTGTGTGTGTTTGTGTGTTTAAGGAGAGGTAAGACACGAGTCGAGATGGAGTGCCAGCCAGTGCCATCGACATGAGCCGTGACGTTAGGCTCATTTATTTATTATTTCCTCAGATTGAAGCACTATCAATAACCATGTGCAAACAAGGCGAGAAAAGACTCGAGAGCCAACACGAAAAGGAAACGCAAACGATGAACACAACACAAAAAACCCCCTCACACACACACACACACACATACTCAAACTCACATGAAAAGCAAGCATGGATGGAAGAAAAACAGAAAAACAAAAAGAAGTAGGCGCGCATTTTACCAACATCTGGGCTCTAGAGAGCTATAACTTGAAGCCTTTGTTATTGGCATATACTCGTAAGAATCAAGTTTACAACTGCCTGAAACACAAAGTTAGGTAATAATATTTCTTCACGGATGATGGCCTTTATATCTCAGTACATACTATATTGCTTTAGGATAAATTTCACTAGTCAATGGTTTTAAGCGATAAAGCGAAACTTTTTCTCACATTCCATCAAGTCTTTCACTGTTGTTAAAGTTCTTTTCACTAAAAATTGCCTTTCCATGAAAGTCTTTTAGTCAAAAAGTCGTTAAATGAATACATTTAAAAGAAAATGTTTCACTTCTATTTCATCGAAATTATCTTTAAATTCTTTTAAATTTTCCTTTATATACTGTTGCTTCAGTTTTTCTATGTTTGACGACTTTTGAGTTGGCATTAAGAAAATATTTTCCTTACTTCCAATGTTTCATTACATCGGATAAGAAACTTTGATTAAAGAAAAACCAAAGGAAATAGAATTAGCAACAAAAGTTCCTTTTATTTTTATGGTTATTTTCTTACCTATTACAACTATAATATAGTATGGTATAGTAAAATGTAATCGTTATTATTTATTTTTTATTTTAATTTAAAATGAACTTTATAATTACATTCAACCTCAAAAAGGCAAACACTTGATTTTGTTTGTGATGACTGTTATCCAAAATCTAATGCCTTTAAAATAAATTAAAATGAAATGTATAAAATTTTAGGGACCTTTATTTATGCATTTAAAATATTTATTTATAATTATGTTGGTCACTTGTGCTCTGTCATGTGTGAAAATCAATTTTTTCCGCTGCTCTTGAATATTAAAATACAAATTGTTTTGCGGATTTTCACATTCTGACTTTAGTCTATAAATTTATTAGCAAAAAAGACCAATCTATATATGTTACTTAATAGAGTATTCAAATAGTAACTAAAATTTCATTACAGCAATGCCTAAAAGTAGGCTACACAAATATTTTTGTCAACTTTAAACTTTCTTTTCAGTTCCAGAAAGTGGCACACACAAAAGATTTAAATGATAAAAACATTAATAAAGAAAAGATTAAAATAACCTTTTGTTAATCATAACAAAAACCAGAAAGCAAAAAGGTTGCTTTTGAAGAACTTGGAAAATTTGACATCGTTGCCTGGGATCTAAGAAGATTTGCCATTTAAAGTAGGCTCTGCCACGGTTCTTACATTAATTTAACAACTAAAAAAAAAAAAAGGACTTTAAACTTGCCTTAATTTATATTGTTTGCCATTTTTTCCTCGCCACCATAGGGGTCCATTGTAGGTTCACAGTCAACCCTTTTGATTTTGTTTTTTTCTGTTTGTTATCTCTTGTCCATTCTTTGCTAAGATCTGTATCACTCTTTGTCTGGGTGGGACTCTGTGTGTGTCTGTTGGTTTATTTTTCGCTTTTGCTACAACTATTTGCATAAATCAAAACCGTATAACTATATACACACATGTATATACATATATTTCCTAGACTAAAGTCCCACGTGTGCTATACATTTAGGCGAGCATTTTATTATTGTATTTTTTTTTCTCTGCCTTTATATTTTCTTCTCAATGCCTTTTTTTTTTTGGTTGGTTTGGTTGGCGGTACATGATTTAGTACCCACCGCTTAATGATGTCAATCTGAGCGTGTTTGGGCTTTAAACTAAGGCCGTGCATATTTGCCAACAAATGTTTTGGGGCATGAGGTAGAAAGTAAGCGAGTTTATTTGACCAAAACGTTCCCGCAGTCGCCTCATATTCATCCGTACATACGTCATAAATGTGTGTCTACGTGTGTGTGTGTTTGTGTTTGTGTGTGTGTGGAGGCAACATGAAAAAGCAATCTACCAGGCCAAAAAAAAAAAAGGGGCCATCCATCCAACCAAGCAACGCACACATACAAAAAGGTTAACCCACACTCGAGTACTCATTCTGATACGGACAAGAGGAGATGCTTGCCAAAAAAATTACATGGACCATTGGTCAGCAATAACAACAGCAACAGCAATGGCAACAACAACAACATGGCAAAAAAGGCCGCAACAACCCTTAAAACATTATGGGTACGGGTATACACCTACTCCTTTTACCCCACTCCGGCTCCTGCTTTCTGTTCTCGCATATTCATAAAAAACAAGAAGAAAAAAAAAAGAACACCTTTGATGTATGTAATTTTGTTACCGTTTTTTATGAGTATGTGTGTGTGTGTGTCTCCTCATACCAATGGCATTCTCCTGTTTTGTTTCGTCCACTTTTTGGCCATAATGTTACTCTCGTTCGTTCCCTCTCTCTCTCATTCTCTTTCTCTCTCGCATTTTCATTCTCTCGGTGTGTGTGTGTGTGTGTGTGTGTGTGACACAGAAAGCAACTTGTGCGAGGTGCGAAAATGTGACGTAAGCAATGGCAAAGTGCTAAGGGGAACTGAGGGGAAAAAAAAACAGCAAAGCAAAGTGAAAAAAAAACATACAGACTCGAACCAGAGGATGATGCCCCGCCACAAGGGAAATGAGATTTGCGCCTCAGAGTATGCAACGTGTCAGTTTCAAAGCGTCGGCAGCTGGAAGCCGGCTCTGTATGTGTAAGTGTATATATATGTATGTGTACCTACAATATATAGCCTCAGCCTTGGCAACGTTGTGGCAACTTGGTTTATCGCTTGATACATATATCTGTTTCTGTCTATATACATTTACCTATAAATATATTCCGGATATAGAATAGTGATTGATTTGCAGAGGAAATTGTGGTCGGGAAAGACGTTAAAACAATTGACAGAACGCTTGATACTTCAACCGTTCAAAGGATCAACTCAGATGCAATCTTAAAGCATAAAATGTTCATTAAACAACCTATTAAATGTAATAGCTTAACACCGAAATGCCGTTATGCAAAGGGCATAAAGGGAATGCAACCAACACACAAAAAAAAAAAAACAGAGCCAAACACTTTGGGCTGCCCAGTTTCATTATGTCACACAAAATGGACGTTAAGGGCTACATTTTCGGTTGTTCTTTTTTCTCGTATTTTTGTTTTCACCCCATAAACTTGTTTAATCATTTCGTTTTTGCTTTTAAGGCTTAATTCTTTTTTACTACTGGCCTAAAAGGCGATGGTAAAATAATTTATGATGTATAAGGGAATACTTGATCAGGGTTATCTCACATCATTTTGGTCATAAATTTTATTAAAAACCATTGTATTGTAAATATTGGAGTTGGATACATTTAAGAACTTCAAAGAAGAGAATAACTCTGACGTATCTGACGGGGAATGATCCTCTTAAAAGGTATCAATCAGTTCAGTTGAATAAATATCAGTTAGGTAATATTGAAATCTATTAAAGAGAAGTACTTTTGTAAAGCTAATGAAAATATATATAATATCCATTATTCCATGAAGTATCCATCGTCTTTAACATTAATTTTACAATTAAAAACTTTAATTATAATGATTGGAATCAAACTGGAAGTCTTTATGTTAGTAATGTTTATAAAACAGCAACAAAAAAATAAATGATGATAAAGCCGATATGGCGATTTATCAATTAAAAGTATCTTTTTCTTTAAGAAACTCCTACTTGTCAAATAAGCAACAAATGAAAAATTCTGCAATCCAAGTTGTATTTTTTATCTGTATGACAAAGATAAAGCTACAAATGAAACATTATCTTTGTGATACAGATATCAAGCACAACTTAAATCTCAGGCTAATCATATAGCGCCGAAATTGTATAAAAAATGTTTGAAAGTCTCAAAGCTCAACTTGACTTACCAAACATCTTAAGGTCGAATCTACCAAGAAACCGAAACCCCTGAAAGGTCTTATGAGAATTCGCTTTAATGTGACTAAACATCAACTAAATAAATAACTAGTTAAATGAGTATTACCTATTTACAACGTCCATGTATATATGTATATGTACATATATACTTGGTGTGTACATACAACTAATTGAGTGCTATCACATCATCTGCTCAAGTAATTGAATGATTAGTCATTTCCTTTTAACATCAAACCAATTATGGGTCAAGACACTTTTGACCAAGAACTTAATTACTGTAAACTAAATTTTCAAGACCATACGCCTCAACAGACCTTGGGACTCTCAAGTTCTTCTCGTTCCAGAAAAAAACAAAAAAAAAGAAAAACAACGCCTGTCATTTGGTCAATTCCCACAAGCTGAAAGACAAAAAATAAAAAAAAAAAAACAAGAAGAAGAAAACACGAACAAATTTCACAGGCACTTGGCAAGGCAGAAAAGCGCAAAATTTTTATTGTGTTTTCATTAGACAGAGCCTGAAATACAATGGTCAAAAGCAAAAGACAAATCTAGGGCCAAAATCAAGCAACACTCCCCAAGCTAGGCCCACCCACCCAGCAGCAGCGTCAGAGGGGCGTGGCTATTGGGCCCAGACACGCTTTCATATTATGGAGAGAGATGGAATAGAGCGCGAAAAAAGAAACTTAATGAACTACATAGAAATGAAAGCAAAATGACAGTTTTGTGTATTGTGTATATATAGATGATGATATATAAATATGTATCTTAGGTATATATATATTTGGTATGTATATGCTAACTAAGCCTTAGAAAGATGGACAAGCTGAGGCATTCGTGTGTCCCCCCACTGGGCCAATGTTAAAATCTCAAGGGCACGTTTCCGGAAATAAATAAATAAATTTCTCAAAACAAAAAAAAAGAAGAAAAAGTAGAGACAAGGGAGAACAAGTTGAAAGATGAAAATGAAGAGGCCCAACTAAGTCAATGCTTTTTGCTTTCCATCTCTCCTCTTTCCCTCTTACTTGCCTATCTATCTCTTTCTGCATTGCTCTCTCACTCTTACTCTCTTAAATTTTAATGATACACAAAATATTTGCTTAAGCAAAGCTAACAAGAACAGGCAAAAGAAGAAAATGATGTTCACGAAAGAAAACTCATAAAATTGTTCTCGAGAAAAATTTCTCATTTTTCAGGTTGTTGTTTAATTTTTTTTGTTTTGTTTTTTGGTTTTGGTTTTGGGAATTTAAAATTAATTAAAAAAGTACAAAAACCATAAATCTGGTTCTGTCTGTTTCTCTCTCAATGTCTACGTTTATCTCCCACTCTCTCTCCTTTCTCTCTCTCTCTCTGTGTCTGTGTGGTAAGTCTTTAAAATTGCAAAAGGATATTTGCTCATTCTCTGTTTTCAAAATTGGGTTTTCATGAAAAACACAAAAATAAGACGGAAAAAGGAAGTAGGCTTGGCATATTAGAAATCTGTGGAACGAAAATTACAAACTTTCCAAGTATTCAATAAATTTCAAATGTACTTGGCCTAGAGTTGCTAACTGATTGACAATGAAACTGTCTTTATTTTCCATTTACTGGTAAAGTGTTTGATATTTTAGATTACATCGACTAAAATGTTGGCACAATACTTTTTTTTTTACTATGAATGGAGTTTAATTTGCAGTACATTAATTAGTTAAAACACCATCTAACAATAGATGGCAAATTAAATAGACATATAATTGAATAAGTGAAAGTCATGGGTAACATGTCTGTCGGAATAATGGTTATGGTAGGGAAACTCATTAGAGAAAATGTTGGAAAATCTATTTTATTATGCTTAATATTCAAATGAAACTTTAGGAATTGTACTGTTTAAAATCAATCAATGCGCTTGTTTAGTTGTTTTTAATTACAGTATTTATCATATGTATATGACATGGATGGATTGAAAGTTAGACAAAGATAAAGTAAAGGTTTTTAATAAAAGAAAGGTAAAGTTGTCATTTGGCCGATAAAAAAAACCTATCACTCTAAAAGGTATATTTTCACTGGATATCTATATTTTCTAAGAATAGAACTCACTTAAGTCACTTATTGAAAATATTAACAACAGTTTTTGTATAATTTGTCAGCCATTGCAAAATGATTTGCTTCTATTCTATGAATTTAGATTCTATGCATACCTAGAAGGAATCATCTAGGATAATATGACATATATGTATATATTCTTGATCAGCACGACGAGAAAAGTTCAAATTCCGCCCGCCTGTCTAATTGTTCGCATGTCAGGATCAGCACATTTACCATGGATTACAATTTTTAAGCCAATCTTCTGGTATGTGCCTTAATCACCTTGGATAAACATTTTCTGTATTCAAGTTCGAAAATAATACTTATATAGACTTTAGATTAAAAATCAATAAAAATGGTTTGATCTCTTTGCCTATTTTTGTACATATGACCGCCCAACATTTTATTTAGCCATTACTCAGTCTAGTAGGAAAAATAGATTCCTTATCTCCTTGTTATCATCTAATATCTGTCCAGATTTTGATCTGATTAAATTGTATAAACTGTTGCGTTTCAGCCTGATTAATGTCAATCTAACATAGAAAAGATTATTTTATAGACAGTCAAAAATGTAGGCTTATTATATACATATATACATACATATGTACATATGTATTAGACAACTGCATGACTAGCAAAAAAACACATTCGAATATACACCACTCGAAATGAATTGAGTGAGTATGAGTGAGTATATATCTATTTTAAGAATAACCCTAATCAAACAATTTTCTGAGTCGAAAAATGCGCAGCAAGATATATAGTATCTTGTGTTAGGAATGGTATAAAAACGTCTATCCCGCTGGATGCATCTCTGATAATCATGACTAATGCCCAAACTAATTAAGATTTCCTGCTAAATGCAGAAGAAAAATATTTGCGCAGCTTACACCTTTTATTTAGGATGAAATTATTTATTTAGTATTGCTTTATATGCAAAAAGACTTTATGGAGCAAATTTTTTCCATTTACCAGTTTTTAATTCAAAATAGAAAGATTTAACATACCTAAGAAATGTAAAGAATGATCCACCCATTTGTGAACTATCTCTTTTTTATTGCTAAGGAAACAAATGAACTCCTTCCAGATCTATCGACTTCTGTATGGGGCTGCATAACAACATTTATCGGTTTTCATTTAAGTACCAGAACAAAATGTATTTATGGGTAAAGGGCCAATGGTGTGAATAATAGTTCTTGCAAGTTTTTTTTTCAAAATGTACTTTAGTTAGAATTCAAGAATTGCAATTGCTTGGGAGTAACCACATTTTTATTGGCTCTGCAGTATACATAGATGGTACAGTTGTCTAGCCCCATCTTTACGCTACCCCCACACTCCCCTACACCCACACCCTTACAATAGACCAACGCCCTTATGGGATGCTTTTGTGTGTGCCACAAGATGTTCAAGTGTCTGTTGCATTCATTTGTGTGATTGAGTTGAATTGCAAAATTGAATTTACCGCAATATTTGCTTAAGCTTGTCTGCCTATGTATATGGGTGTGAAAGGACACACAGCGTTGGTGTGATTGTGTGCGTGTATCTGTATGCGGTAGTATGGGTGTGCCATTGACAGTTGCCTGTCAATCAATGAAAGTTGTCGTTGCCGTTGTCGTTGTCGGTGGTCTGCCGCAAAATGTTTGCCGCCTCTGCTGCATTCATAAGTCCCAGTCCCAGCACAGATACACACACACACACACAGAACCACACACACACACATACATGCATACATACATACAGACACACATTATGGGTGTGTACATGTTATATGCAAATATGTTCTTAATTGGTTTGTAATTATTATTGTTGCGGTTATTTCTCGTTCAATGTTGTATTCGTTGCACCATTGCATTGTTGCTGTAATTGTATTTGTATTTGTTTAATAATTAGTGCATTAAATGCATTTTAGCTAAAACCAAAATTGCATAATTGAAATTCAAGCAAATATTTCTAACAAAACTCTAACAAAGACACACCCATCCACCCATTTTTTCTTCACATATATGTATATTTTGTTGCCAGTAAATCGATTGGTAATATATAATTTGAGGTTATTTCTCATTTCCAATTATACACATCCTGCAGCTTTATCCCACACAGTTTATCAGTTTCAGATCGCTTAACATTTGACATTTAAATTTTTTGTTACGAGGCTCGTAAAAGCTAAAACCCCCAAAAAACAACAACAACGAATTTCATTTCACAATGTTTAATCGTTGCTACGACATTTTGATACCCTATTAAAACTATCTAATAATACAAAAACACTTCATACGCTTAGCTAAAGAAGAATCATTTAAATAGGTTTTAAGCTTTAAATTAAAAGAGAACTAACACCATTTATAACTTCAATAAAAAAAATCCTTTTTATCCTCCTTTTCTAGTCAAAAGTATGCGTAATTTTTTTAACTTAATTTTTTTTTTAAATAAAATCTTTCAAAACATATCAAAATATTTGCAGTTGGGATAGTTTTAAGTTTAGATTAGAAAATTTGAATTGAATGGTGCTTTCCAACACTATAAGAGTTGCCATCAATTTTAAATGTTTTTCGCTCTTGAGATTAGTTAATGTTTCTGTTTATGGTAACGAAATTCTTATCTCTTGTTAATCTGCAATTAGTAAACTTCATAAATAAATTAATGACAGAGTTTAATGACCAGAAATATATATCGTTTTGATAATTCCAAAATACCTTTTCACATTACAAGGTTATATACGGTATTAGAACGCATAAAATGCAAAAGCAAAAGCGGCGTAAAATTGAGCGAGTTTTTTCTCCTGCAGCCCACTCCCTTTTAGTAAAAGCAAATCAAAACACGTGCAGTTAGAAGTTAGCAAACTCTCGCCCGCTCACCCACCCACACACACTCACACAAGCGCACACACTAACACTCTCATACAGATAGATGTAGATAGCAAGCGTTGCTGTTGATGCTTTGTCCTCCTCTGTCTTACACACACACACACTCTGCTGTTCACTACTCTTTGTCTCTGTGTCGCTGCTCTACATCTCTCTCTGTCTAACCATTTCCGTTACGTTTTGGTCTCAATGCAATCACAATAAAAACCGCACGCATACGCACAATTTTCATTATAATAAAACTGCGCATAAATATCTAAATGAGCAATAAAAATGTTTTATGTGCAATGAGACAGGAGAAGATGAAATTGGAAGAGGAGGTGGAAGCGGAGGAGGAGGCGGAGAAGGCAAAGCAGAGGGTGTAAAATAAAAGTAAAGCACACACGGAGACAGAACAGACATACATATATATATTGAGATAGCTGTGATTGGCAGCCCAAAGAAGAAGAAGCAGCAGCAGCAGCAGCAGCAGAGACAAAACTTGACCTTACTCTATCTGCAGACTTTGACATCTCATGCATATATGTATGTAGATATATACATATATATTTATCTACATATGTTTATATGTATGCATGTGTGTATGTGTGAGCGTGTGTGCATATATGTAAATGCCTGAAAAAGTGTCATAAAGTTTTTAAAAGACCCCTGACAGTCCTTTACAAGTACAAGAAGATGAAGCAGGAGCTAACGGATAAAAGAGAAGGACAAGGATGGTGAAAAGCAGAAAATGGAGAATTTTATGCATACATATGTCCGTTAATATTGAGTATGGATATTTTCACAATAAAATAACCGACATTAAAATGTCAGTGGAGAGACATATTTATATATATATATAAACATACATACATACGTACAAGTATTTTTGCTGAATTTTTACAATAATAAAATTTTGTGAGCATATACAAGATGGCCAGACACACACACACACACACAAAGAGAGAGAAATCATACACACATTTGCAGATGCCGATGGAACGATAACATTTTGGCATTTGAAAATGCCAAAACCAATTGACAGCAAGTTGAAATTGAAGAGCCAAGGGTCTAAGAAATGCAAATGCTATACAAATATATATATATACTTATATACGTACATATATATGCATGTGTTTAGCATGTTTGTCTGTTTGTGTAGCAAAAGTGGCAACTTTTTGAAGCAATCGAAAAATTCTAAATATTTTATTTGACAAAAGGAAAATATATATATATAAGCATTATCATTGATAAAAGTAGAAAATATACCATAAACCTTAGTGACCCAATGCAGTAGGAATCATGGGGGACATAACCCCATTCATCATTTTGCATTATATGCCGCCCAATTTGAAATTGAGATGTGAATCTAATCGAAATATAATATATTCGAGATGGAGTCAGTTGTTTTCCATCAGATTTGGTTTCTAGGTGTAATTTTTGTAGATCTATTCCTTGAAATTGGTTAGGTACAACTTTTGAAGCATACTTTTAGGCACTCTTTTGCATAAAAACAACTTGATTCCTGTCGATTCACTAGTTTTTTGTCATAAATCATTAACAATACGTTATGAACGTGTATCATTTAAATCTATTCTTTATTGATTAAGGATTTTATAAACATTGTTAACTATGAAATTGTCATTAAAAGCAATATTGAAACCTTTTTTTTTATCTATTACATTTTACTGTTTGAAAAAATGTTACGTTATTCATCTCTTATACATTATAATTAATTTTATTTTATTAAAAACAAAAGTTTAATTCTGTTAAAGTTAAAGTTTAAGCTGCCTCTAAGTGCATGCTTGAAAAAAGAATCCTTGAGAGAAAATAAGTTTTAGCAGGTATATAAAAAAACTCTCAAAAGCAATTTCAGGACTGTTGCAGTTGCAGTAAAATTTCATTTAAATTTCTAATATAAAAAATTCAGTTAAATATATTCTGAATAAAATTGGTTACAAAATTAATTTTATAAAGGATCTCAAAACTAAAAGTCTCTCAAGACATGACCAAAAGTAGCGTGGAAAATCAATTTTCAATATTCTTGAAACTTTTTTCTTGTATTAGGGAACAACTTTCAGCAATCTTTTTCCATTGTCTGCAATTTTCCTTAAGTTCTTTTCAACTATTGCATCTAATTAAAGGGTACTTTGATAGATGGCTCTGACACCTGCCAACATTAATAAAAGTTGGCAACAAAATATTGCTTAAAGGCAACAAGAAGCTTCAACAAGCTCAGGGACCATTAAGTTGCAAAAAAACACATAATAGAGGCCACAAAACGAGGTATTTGTCAATTTTTAATCGTTTTAAATGCCTTGTGCTTTTCCCCCTCTCCTTTCCTAATAGCTGTGTTAAATTCTTTGTGAACTTTCTTTTACAATTTTAGCCACTAATTAATCATAGAGCTAACAGGGGGATGTGGAGGACGCACTAACGTAAAAGCTTACGTTATGTTTTTTTGCTTTTGTTGGTCCAATTAAGTGCATTTCTTCGAGTCACCTTCAGCTAAAGCCACGGAGCCTCCATGCCCCTCTGATAGATGTTGGCCTCTACCACGACGACGGAGACGACGTTGACGACGTGCTCCAATTAGCGTGGCAGGCCACGATGGACCAAGCGCCATAACGAAACACAGAGGGATACTCAACATACAGTTTTTGGTATGTTTTCCATGCTTTTCACTTCAACTTTTCACTTGCCAAACGTGTTCGCATTGCGTGTCAATCAATGGCAATAAACAAGAGAAAAACAACAGCAGCGGCAAGAAAAAAGAAAGAGGAAACAAGTGAAAATTCCCTTTTGATGTGACTAATTTTTATTGCACGTCACCATTCCGACAGCATTTCCACAGAGAGCAAGATGTCTTCCCTACACTTTTTTTATTTGGGGAAAAATTTTAAGCTGTTTACCTAAGAGAATGAATATTTGTTCTTCTCTTACACACTGTTGGTCTCTATCTTGCTTTCTCTCTCGCCAACTCATTCTCTGCCTAATTAAAAGTGCCTCCTACCCGAGTTCCGGTTTCTTGTGCAATGAAAGTCAAACAATTTTTAATTTGCCAAACAAACCGTATATAATTAATTAAAGTAAGAACAACAACAGCATAAGCAAGAGCAAGAGCAACGTGGGTGTCACAAATGAAAAAGTAGCCTTATAAGTGTATACCCCTCCCACACCTTCTCTCTCTCTCTCTCTCTCTCTCCTTCCAACTCACCCCTTAGTACTTTTCATATTCTTCTTCAATTTGCTGCTGGTTCTGCATTCTCATTTTGTTTTAATATGCAAAGTCAACAACATTCTGTGTCAGCCAAAGGGCAAAATCAACAAAACTATAGCCAGTATGACAAGACGGAGAAGGCTGATGGCCGTAGAGAGGGTCCAATGGAGAGAGGGAAAAAAGAGACTACCCCACTGGCCGCATTAGCCAAAGGATATAGCAAAAGCTGAGGACCTCTACTCTCTGCCATCCGATGGGATGTCAACTGCTGGCCAACTGACCAGTCTAATGGACCAGAGGCAGAACCCGAAGAGTAGGGTTATCTGATATAGTTGGCATGCGAGAAATTTGCATTATTCGCTCACTCATTCGGCCAACCACCCACTGGCTGTGTGTCTCTCTCTGTATGTATGCCTGTGTCTGTGTGAGTGAGTTGGGGAATGCAATTGGCATTTAATAGGCGCCATGTTACCCTCTGTGTGTGTCAGACCAAAGGGACAGGTTGATGACATGGGCAAATATGCGTAGACCCAGGTGCGTGCGTGCAGGTGCCAGTGCAAAATGTTGACAGTTCTCTGAACTCAAATTTCAATTAAATGCCTAAGTAGACATCGATTAAGACTAATAACATAGCTGAGACCATAGTGCAACCGGAAACAAACGTTCGAGCAAAACCCAATCAGCAAAGTACATCGAGATAATTGTCCTTTTGTAATTGAAGAGCTCTCAAAACTAACGAGTAGAATTGAAAAACGATTTAATTTCTTTTTTTTTTTTTTGGAGGTTGCCAACACATCGTTTTGCATCAACGAAAAAAATCCAGCTAAGTGCAGCATATTTACTTGTTTGGCCATAAAAGTTTGCCATTAAAAATGCTGATGGCGATATTTTTAGCAGATTTTCAACAAAAACAACCACAAAAAGGACAAATAAAAATGACTTTATTTTTTTGTTTAATTTGAATTGCATTTAAAAACATCATGAAACAAGCCAGAAGCTAAATTTTATCAGTTTGCCCATAAAAGTATGCTAAAAAGAAAGGTGATAAGTAGATTTTCTCATGGCATAATGATAATTGGAGTTACATTGGTAACTAACACTATTGATGAGTATGATTTCTCTTTAAAATAACTCCAAAAAGGAATCAAAAGGAACTTAATCCATCAAAGAAGTTGAAATTACCTTGATAACTATTATAAGTCAAGCCAGATGAACTATATTCGACTTTTCCCATAAAAGTATGCTAAGAAAATGCTGATTAATAGATTTTTCATCAGTTTCTAGCAAAAATAACAATATGATAAAAAGAACTAAGAACATATTTCTTCTAAAAAGTTGTGTTTACAATGATAAGGACAATAAATATAGTCATAAGCAATGTATTGCCCATAAAAGTATGCTAACCAAACGCATTTGTACACTAACTACACTTAGTTTTTACTTAAAAAAGTAAAGGAAAACGTCTTACCTTAGAAGTTATATAAATGTTTACTTTTCTAAACGGAACAACAAATTAAATAAAGTTCATAAATTGTCATTTGCCCCCAAAAGTATGCCGTAAAGTAGAAGCTTTGCGATTAACTATCGATTATCAAAATGGCATTTAAAGCATATTTAGCAATTTTTTTTAAGACATTGCCCGTCACTTGATTTTAGCACCATAAAAATTATACTATCGATTATTTTATCGTAAAATTTTAGCTAGTACGCTTTACGCTGTGTAAAATTTATGTTTTTTTTTTGCCAAATAGTTATTAATTGAGAGTTACTGAAATGTTGCCGTGTAACTGTAGGTTTTTGTAATCATCTCACATCTTACGCCTAATTACCATTGGAGGAGTAAGATAACGATGACGATGAAGTAAAAGTAAATTTCTTAAGCTGCAGTTAAAAGCCATAAAACTCATGCGCATCGTTTCACTGCCATCATCATGTTAAATTCATAATTTCAATTTCAAATTTGCTATTACCAGACACACCTCCATCCTCCCTCCCGCCCTAACCCGTTACATTATAACCCTTGTGTATTGCCGCCACTTCCCTCCTCATCATCACCCTTCTCCATTACTTCTGTTTCTTGTTCTTTGGAACAAGCTCGTTCGCTCACTCACTTGGCTGATTATTATTGACAGTTGCCGTTGTCGTTGCCATCAAAATTATTATTGTTGTTGCTGTTGTTGTTTTGGTACCCTTCTTCACCTCTCTTCACCCCTTACTCTGCTCATTTTAGTCTCATAAATATGCAAATTAATCATTTGTGAAAATTTACATACTTAATAAGTTGCTTTAATTAAATGTTCACGCACGCATGCCTCAGAAAATCTAGCCCACGAGAATTCCGTTGGAAAATACAACAACAAAAATATATAAACAAAACACGAAACAAAAATGAAAAGAAAAATGAAATTAAAACAAAAATCTACGCTAAATCCTTTTCAGTTGAAAAATATATACACAAATATATGTATAAGTCGGTTATATCAAAAATTTAGTTAGGCAAAAGGTATTCAACTGAAATTTGCTCCTTTCTTTGTATATACTATATACTATATACAACTTGTGTTTTAATTGTAAAAATCGAGCAAAAAAGATGGCAATTCTGTTTCTCCTTAGTCACGTTTCTATTTGCTCTTCTATGCCATTTGAGAGAAGCGAAAACGAAAAAGAAATCTCTTTTTTTATGTTTGCCAACGAAAATATGCAAAACTCTGAACATAAATTAACATTTTTATGCCCCCCTTGCAATGGTCTAAAGAATCCGAAAAAAAGAGACGAAGAAGAAGTAATAGAGGGTTCAGGGCATCGACTGGCGGCCTGTGACTGTGTTGCTTCTCTCCCCAGTCCTGGCCTTTTCGGTTCGGTTCGGTTCTGTTCTGGTTTGGTTTTCTCTACTCATGCCCTCTTCTAATGCCCGCATTATTTACGATGCCAAAAAAGCAGTGGCAAGTTGCTGGTGGTCGAGATGGAGAGAGGTGCTGGTAGCTGATGGCGCCTACCGATGACTCCCTATCCCCAACCCCCCTCCCCACTATATTTCACATTTCTTCATTTTCATTTTATTTCATTTTCGCCTTTTTCGCCGCATGCCTTCCTTTCCTTTGTCGCCGCAAAAATAATTTTAATTGGTTTTTCGTTTTTCTCTGATAATGAATTTTCTCTGTATCTATATATGTCTTCTCATGTAAATTTGTATGAATGTATGTGTGTGTGTAGGTGTGTATAAGTTTTCTGCAAATGTGTAAGTAACTGTAAGTGTAAACCGAAGTTTTCTTGCGGTTACCCACACTAAAATAACAACAACAACAACCAAATTGTTTGTATGGCAAATTTGATTTGCATAAATTGTCTGGCGAAATTGAAAGTTGAAAGTTTTTCGACAAAAATTTCGCTCTACAATTCACCGCAAATAAGTTGAATGGAAATGGAAATACATTTTATTACTGAATACATATATTCAAATTACATACATATCTAAACCAACTGTTAAGTAAGTCTGTTTGATCATTTAGTTGGGTACACTAAAAGGATCAATCCTTAAAGCAACGTTTTTACTACTAAAACAAAGATTAACTTACTATACACTCATTAATTTATGTTCTAATTAATAAAATATGTTGTGATTCTTAAACAATAATCTAAATTGATTACTGAAAAGCACCAAAGTTGTTCAAAATTAAAAGATAATATTATAAAATCAAGTTTATTATTCCCTAAAATATTTATTACGAAAACAAAACCAGTCAAATTCCATTTAAATCAAAAATCTCATTTTGTTTTTTCAAAAATTAATTGAAGTTTAGATTTTATTTAATTTTACTATATTCTATACAAATTCCTAAAACTTAAGAGACAACAAATTGATCCCAAGCTAATTAATTTGAACCTCAAATAACTTTAGTTTTGTTGCATTTCACACCAAAGTCTAATAATAATATTTATCTTTAACTCTATTCTCAAAATTTGATGGAAATCTTCTGTTGTTATTTAGCAATTATTTGCAGAGTTCAACTTAAAATAATTAAAGAGCTCAGAGAACTCAAATGGAAAATGCCATTCCTTGAGAACTGATGTGCCTCATAAATATTCATACACATCTTTGGCACAGTCTCTTGACAAAAAAAACATAAATTTTTATACACAATTGAGTGTGGCAAGAAAAATAACCCAAAACGTGATGAAAATTTATCGGTAGACGCCAAGAAACATTATGTGTCAAATTCTGTTTCAGGTAAACATAGAAGATATTGAAGTTGGAAAAATAGATGAGTGTATTTGTCTGTTAAGAACTTAATTTATTTATAAAACAAGAAGAAAGGATTTGATTTTTAATTCAAAAGATTGTAGCGTTTTCTTCGATGTTTTCTTCTAGTATCTGGACTTCATTACCTTTATAATTAACTTTAACTGGTTAACGTTATATGTAAAAGAACACCAAACAGTTAAATACTAAGAAAAGATTCAAGTCTATCTATATAAGTCAACTAACAAAGAGAAATCGTACTGAAGTTATGAATGTCTATGTAAACTAGTCCAGTTTATGGCAAACTTTGAAAATATTTGAGGGTTAAATTAAAATTTAATCTGTTAAAAGTTTAGATTGACTTAGCAAATTATGCTGATCAAGTAGTTGAGTATTAAATTTCATTAACATAGCATACTTTTTTGGGCACACATAGCAATTAAAAAAAGAATAAATGAAATGAAACTCACCTCACGTTATTTTAGCGTTAGTTTGTCAACCCTTTTGTCTGCGTTTTGTGTGCGAATTTTCACTCACTCTCTTTCTTTCTTTCTCTCTGGCTCTCCACAGTTTCATAAATTCCCGTTAAAATTTTCACTTTTGCTTTCTTTATTTCGTGCTTTTTCCTATTGCTGTGTCTCGCTATGGCTCATTGTTTAGTTTTGCCGCAAAGTATGCCACACAAATACACATATATACGTACACTCTCTTGCATATCACACAGCACTGGGCGCACACATACACACACTCGCGCGCGAGTACACACACACGCATACATAGACGTCACAGACGTCAAAATGTTGAGAACATTTCGAAAGGGATTTTCGGTTGGGCAAGGGGACAAGAGAAATGGCTAGCTATGACGATGACAACGGCAAAGTCATCGGCGGGGGTGGGATGGCGATGGCGACGGAGACGGCGACGACAACGACGATGGCAAAGAGAAGGGGGAAAATTCATTAGGCATGCGGGAATTTTAATTTCACTTGCTCACACACGCGCACATATGTGGCGACATATTTCTCAAACATTTTTGCTGTCAGTCCAAATATGGTAGGTGCAAACGGGATGAAGACGTTGGCAAAGATGGCGGGCCGGGACGGGGGTGATGTCAGTTTTTTAGGCGGCTGCTCCCTACGATGATGCTGCCATTGGTACCGATGCTGCTTCTGCTGCTGCTGCTGCTGCTTTCTAGCATTGTTTTTAGCTGAAGTCTTTCAATTTGCATGCCGACCTTGCCCCAGCAGCAAGTGGAACAAGAAAACAATCATCAAAAAACAAAAAAAAAAACAAAAAAACAAGAGAAAACTATGCCACCAACACAAGCAACAATAAAAACAACAACACGTTGACAGCTGTCAAAAAGAAATTTCGTTTCGTTTCAGTTTTCCCGTGTGTTTTTTGTTTTTCTCTCTGTTTTTTTGGTTGGGTGGTTGGGTGGTTGGCGGGGGGGTCCTATTACAGACGTACAATGCAAACCGCAACGACTTGGGGCTGCCGGTTTGGCATTAATGCTATCAAAAGCATTATGAAGTAAGCCTCCACAATTTCCATACTCTCCTCTCTTTTTCACTCTCTCTCTCTCTACATATATGGAGGGGGCCTCTTAGATGGAGGCGCTGGCGATGGAGGCGTGAGGAATGCAGAGGAGGACGCGTTTAATGTTCAAGTCAAGTGCGAAGCTTATGCGCCTCGACACGTGCAAAAGAAGGGGGAACGAGCGGAATTTGGAGTCCCTCTCGTTTGTCTTTCTGTCTCTTTCTCCCCTTGGTCGCCTTTTTTACTATTTCTCTCGCTGCGTTCTTTTTCTTTTTTTGATTTTAGAACCGTTTTCTTTTGTTCTTAAAATTTGATGACAAAATTTTTTTCCTCTTTTTTGTCAAGAGAACTTCCAGTTATATCTGTGTGTGTGTGTTTTTTTTTAACTGCCTTTCACTTTCCTTTGTATCTCTCTTCTTTGTTTTGTGTGTTTTTCCTCTTGATTTTTTTTTTTTTGGAGATTGGATGTGGTTGGTGTTGTTTCGGTTTTTCTTTCTTGTAGTGTGGCTTTTGTTCTCTTCTGTTGGTTAAATAATTGGCAGCATTTGTTGTTGCATTTGCATTGTTTGCATAATGCCAGGATGCGGTTCCTGTTCACTTTCCCCCTTTCTTTTTTTAACGCTTTTCGCCCTTTTAATAGCACGTGTACTTTGTAAAGGATTTTAAATGAAACAGCTGGGTGCTACATTTTCTTTACACACATTTCTTTTCCAATGGGAAATTTTTCTCATTTGAATTTTTTAATTTATTTTTGTAATTTTTTTTTTATTTTCGGAGTTCACATTTTCTTTGCTGTCTCTTTAAGTGGTTTAAGCGATTTAATTTTACATTCCTTTTGCTTCTTCTTTGATTTTTCTTTTTTTATTGCATTTTTTTGGTGTCACCGCGCGCTGCTGTCGCCATGCGTATTCATTGTGGCACAGACTCCGACTGACTAACCGTTTGGATGCCTCCACATTATATTACTGAAGATGAAAAGGAAAAGGCACCAAAAAAAAGGTCCTTTGCTCTCATAGCAGCATCCGTGTAGAGTTTCTCTCTTTCACTCGCTCGTTGTCGGCATCGTCCTGCGTTCTTCGTGTTTGCTTTCCAGCCCCCAGTAGTTTAAAGACCCCCACATTTACCCCGCCGCCTGATATACGCCGAAGCAACAACACCAACATTCATTTGGCGCTGAAAATTTAAATATTTTTGCCGCATAATAGGGGGTAAATGAGAATATGCTGGAAAATACGGACAGGGACTTAACAAAAGATTTTGATATAAGGTATATCCATTAAACTGTTAAATTAATGAATACAAATAGTTTTATTTCAAACATAACTGCATTCGATAGCAATACTTTATTATCGATAAGTGACGATTGTTATCGCATTCAGTGTTGCTTAACAAATTCTTGGCGCGTTACATAAATTCAAAAGCAATTAGTTTATACCTTTTATTCTGTTGAATGAATCGTTTCAAAAAATCGGATTCAATTATAAAATACTGATTGGTATCTATACGAAATATCTGAATAACATCTAGCGTGACAAAGTAAGATTTTAACAATTGTAAACCGCAGTAATGCTGCGATATGCACATACGATAAAGTAACCCGATTTGTTTTCTACTATGTATGTATGTACATATATTATATGGTCTGAGGTGGTTCTTTCGATTCGTTGTACATATTTGATAGATACCATTTCTGTGAGCCACAAGATACCAACAATAACAGCGTTTAACCCAACCGATAACCTGTTTTCGTTGTATCATTATTTTTGCACATGTTCGCGATACTCACAATTTAAATTCTAAATCAACAGGTGTCCGATTCCTACTGGCCCTTATGATTGCGCGCGACAGAGTTGCAAAACGTTAATAATATGTGGCATCGATTCCATCATACACTGCAAAAAACAAAAACAATTTAATTTCAAATAAATGGAACTATTATATTAATAGTCAGCCGTTTTTTCCTATACAGACATTAAACACTCAAAAAGTACTGTTTAATTGTAAGTTGCGTTAATAGTTGCTTGGGAATTTGCTGCTTTTTAAGCAAATATATTTAAAAATCAATAAAAGGTTTAAATTTTAAACTTTAAAATATTCAATAACGTTTGAGCTCTACTATTATCGTTTGATATGACGTTTGATTTGATGTGACTTTAATTTTTATTTTTCCCCCATTAGTGAAATTTATTATACTATCGATTAAAAACAAGTACTTGCTTATCGATAGTATCGATTTATTTCCCAACACTAGAGTGCGGTAACACTTGCACAGCTGGTCACACCACCCCATCTTTCTGTGAAAATTTACTACGAGTCGGGAAAAAGTACGAGGAGTTGGTGTAGGAAATTAATTTGTTAAATTGTTTCTTCGACAAAAAGTATATAAAATATAAGAAAAAATGTCGATGCTTTCTGCTCGTTTGGCGTCGTCTGTCGCACGCAGCTTGCCCAAGGCTGCCACACAGGTATACCACGAAATAAAAAAAACCGAAAATTACACCGAAAAAATACTAATTGGAGAAATTTACGGGAAATTTGCAAATTATTCGCATTAAAGCCGATTGGGCAGGATTATTGCGGATCAATGGATGAGTACCACCTATTAGCAGATATTAAACATGTTCTCATCTTTTTAGCCAAGTTTTTTGGTCACAAATTCCGTGTGGTTATGCAATGCGAAAAGCAAAATGTCGGCAAACTACTCTTGGTGACAAGAAGTTGCATAATCTAGTCAAAGAATCATTGCCAAAGTAATGCAGAAAACTAAGTTAAAACTAAAAATTAGTAACTAAAAGTGCTTAAAAGTATTCAATTGACAATTAAATGCAAGCGAGATTATGTAATTTTTTTTTTATATGACAAAAAATTTGTGAGGTTATGTTCGGGTTAACAGCAAGTCAATAATGTTAGGTGCGCGAGAGGGTGGCACGCAAGGAGGTGAAGAGAAATTAAGAAAAAGTGTAAAAAATAAGGAAAAAACTTTCAAATAATCTACGTAAAATTTGATTTGCACGTTGGGGTTATTCAACTAATACTCCCCTGGCCCCCTCCTCACCCATTATCTACCCTTACATAAGATATGGTAACACTTCTTACTCTTCTTCTTCTTCTTGTTATTAGGTTGCCTGCAAAGCCGCCTACCCAGCTGCCACTCTTGCTGCCCGTAAATTCCATGTGGCCAGCACACAGCGCAGCGCCGAGATCTCCAACATCTTGGAAGAGCGCATTTTGGGAGTCGCCCCCAAGGCCGATTTGGAAGAAACTGGCCGTGTGTTGAGCATTGGTGATGGTATCGCTCGTGTCTATGGTCTGAACAACATCCAGGCTGATGAGATGGTGGAATTCTCCTCCGGTCTTAAGGGCATGGCCTTGAATTTGGAACCCGACAATGTTGGTGTTGTGGTCTTCGGTAACGATAAGTTGATCAAACAGGGTGATATTGTCAAGCGTACCGGCGCCATTGTCGATGTCCCAGTTGGTGATGAACTTTTGGGCCGTGTTGTTGATGCTCTGGGTAATGCCATTGATGGTAAGGGTGCCATCAATACCAAGGATCGTTTCCGTGTCGGTATCAAGGCTCCCGGCATTATTCCCCGTGTCTCTGTGCGCGAGCCCATGCAGACTGGTATCAAGGCTGTCGATTCTCTGGTGCCAATTGGTCGTGGTCAGCGTGAGTTGATCATTGGTGACAGACAGACTGGGTAAGATTTCAATGGTAACCACTTTGTATGTACTTGTTAATCCATGTGGAACGTACTTTTTTGATGCAGCAAAACCGCTTTGGCTATTGATACCATCATCAACCAGAAGCGTTTCAATGAGGGACAAGACGAATCCAAGAAATTGTACTGTATCTATGTTGCTATTGGCCAGAAGCGTTCCACTGTTGCCCAGATTGTGAAGCGTTTGACTGACTCCGGTGCCATGGGTTACTCTGTCATTGTCTCTGCCACCGCTTCTGATGCCGCTCCCCTGCAATACTTGGCTCCCTACTCTGGCTGCGCCATGGGAGAATACTTCCGCGACAAGGGCAAGCACGCTCTGATCATCTATGATGATTTGTCCAAGCAGGCTGTGGCTTACCGTCAGATGTCCCTGTTGCTGCGTCGTCCCCCAGGTCGTGAGGCCTACCCCGGTGATGTGTTCTATCTCCACTCCCGTCTGTTGGAGCGTGCCGCCAAGATGTCCCCCGCTATGGGTGGTGGCTCGTTGACTGCCCTGCCCGTGATTGAAACCCAGGCCGGTGATGTGTCCGCCTACATTCCAACCAATGTCATTTCGATCACTGACGGTCAGATCTTCTTGGAAACCGAATTGTTCTACAAGGGTATTCGTCCAGCCATTAACGTGGGTCTCTCTGTGTCCCGTGTCGGTTCCGCTGCCCAGACCAAGGCCATGAAACAGGTGGCCGGTTCCATGAAGTTGGAGTTGGCTCAGTACCGTGAGGTCGCTGCCTTCGCTCAGTTCGGTTCCGATTTGGATGCTGCCACCCAGCAGCTGTTGAACCGTGGTGTTCGTCTGACTGAACTCCTCAAGCAGGGACAGTATGTGCCCATGTCCATTGAGGATCAGGTATGGATCAAAGAAACAAGATAAAACTGAAATTCTGATTTATCATTCTATATTTCGTTTAGGTTGCTGTCATCTACTGCGGTGTCCGCGGTCACTTGGACAAGATGGATCCCGCCAAGATCACCAAGTTCGAAAAGGAATTCTTGCAGCACATCAAGACCACCGAGCAGGGTCTGCTTGATACCATTGCCAAGGAGGGCAAAATCTCTGATGCTGCCGATGCCAAGCTGAAGGATGTTGTCACCAAATTCATGGCCACCTTCCAGGGTTAAGTTCTAAATAAGCTACAGCACGTCAATATCAAATCAGTAGCCACAGTCGAGAATTAACCATCCAATCTCAACTGACCTTAAAGCTTAAGTTGAAAAAAAGATAAACAAACAAAAGATAAAACAAAAAACATAAAAACAAAAAACCGAAAGCTCTTTTATGCATTCATATCTCTTCATATTCCTTTCGTCTTGCGTCCTGTGTGCCTTAGCCATATTAAATGGCCAAACATCTATCTTGGGAGAGAGAGAGCGGCGCCAGTCATGTGGTTGATGCACACAGGTTACGCAACATGTTTCGAATTTCAGCGGAAAGCCGTCAAAAATCCAATTGTACTCCTTACACCTACTCCTAATCGAGATTGATAATTTGTAATCAATATTTGAAATATTGTAATAATCGAAAAATAGTCGAAAAAATACTGTTTTATGGATGATTGTGAACACGATGATAACTAAATAAAAAAAAACGATACTATAAATTATAAACTTAAAACAAAACAATATTGTGGAAATGTCCAAATTGATGGTGTTCACTCAAGCGGAGGAGCAGCATTTGGGGAAAACTCAAAGTTGGAATGGAACTTTACACATTTTTGGAATGTATTTCAAATCGCTAAGAATTGAATTGAAACCCCTACACTTAACACACTCAAGTTTATGACTTACACACTCAAAGTTATGACTTATTGACCAGATTTTAGGTTAAACAGGTTGTATTACTTCCTTTTCAGATCGAAACATTCCCTCATTGGGATATTAATTCCATTATTATTTTATTTTTCAATACGTACTTATAAACAAAGTTAAGCTTTGACATAATAAAGGCGTGTCTTTCATGTTTGATCATAAAATTGTTAAAGGCAAGACCAACTTCCAAATCAAAGCTTTCTTCTGAAATTTAAATCATTATTTCTAAATACAAAATATTATATTTTATTTGGGATAAATTATATACGAGTAACATATATCTTGAGTGCAAAAATATAGTTGTGCGACATATTTAAGAGTTATATATTATATATATTTAAACAAGGAAAGAAAAATTCAAATATTATGGTTTGATTAGCGATAGATTAATATCATATTATTTTGTTGATTTCTTAAATGTAATCTAGAATCTGTTAAAGTTAAAAAGTATCTGTTTTGAGTAGGCTTTTTTGGTTTAGTCCATATAAATACGATTTACGTCAATGTTTTTCTCGTTACTGGCAGAGGTACTTGGGAATATTTCACACCAAGTCCGGATCAGCAAAAGATCATATTAATCAAAGCTATTTCATCACGTATTAATATATCTTTTGATATGTTTGAAATATTCCTGTATTACATTCGAAATCATTCAATAGAACTAGCATTTATATAAATAGGAATTGTAAATTTCGTAGAGGGACCTGAATATTTTCTTTACATTTCTGAATGCAGGAACGAGAGAGTATCCAAAATTATAAAAATTTTGAATTTTTGGAATTTTTAAATCTGTAATTTTAGGTAACTTGCTCCTAACTGTGCATTCCGCAACCAAATATACATATTATAATTATTAATGCACAATGTTGACCGTTTCAGAATCAGTATTAACAATAACAGGACGAACCAGAATATCTCAAAATCAATTTTGGTTAATACTTGTGATTATCAAACTATTTTCTAGTCTCCCTACCTTGAATCTGTTCTAAAGGGTCTTACAATATTTCTATTGTGTCTCAAGAATAAATATTTCTGTCTGAAATTATGAAATTTTAATTTGTGTAGATGATTTTTGGAAACCTCGCCAAAATTTAGAAAAATGTTTGTCATGTAAATATTTCAGTTCGAAATATGAAATTGCAATTGTTGTAGATGATTTTTTGGATAATAAATGGTTACTGAAATCAACAAAGATTAGAAAAATGATATTTTTCTACCTCCTTTTCGTTTGCTGATTGTTAGAAATCTAGATTTTAACACATGTATAGCAAAAATTTCCAAGGACAATTTAGAATTTCTCTTTTTTTTCTCGCCAGAGGACGTCCTATATATGTAAGTATACAAATATGTTAGGTCTGAGTGAGAAATCAGTTTATGTACGCATCATTTTGAATCGTCTTGGCCAATTCTGGTTCTCTGTTCTTAAAACAAACATCACAAATCCAGATTTTGTCCTTTTCTTTTCTTTTCTTTTGACTCGGCTCACAGCTGATTTTGTGGACGGGCAGCTGATGGACTCGACCCAACCCGAATCGACCCTAAGTAGCTACACCCCTCGGAGCCTGAAGAGGTATCGTGCAGCTACCTGGTGGGCTACATAATTGGCCCTTTTTTGGCTGACGTCTAGACAGGATAACCAAAACGCAAAACCAGTGACAGTCAGTCACAGTTCAATGGTCTGCATATTTGGGTAACAGCAAGCCAGAAATGGGAGCAAGGGAATCCCCCCTTAAAAAAAAGAAAGAAGAAAAAAGAAAAGGAAAACCATTGCCTTTGACTGTGATTTTCCAGGCTATAACAACTTCCTCCTGCTGCTCCTCCTTCACAGAAACTGACGGTATCTGTGTATGGTTCCCTCTCTCTAGCTCTCTTACTCTCCCTCTCCCACTCTCTCTTTCTCTGCTTTTCTGCGTGGCTTTCTTTTTATGGCATTTTGTTTTGTTTGCTCGTAAAAGTGTCCAAAATTAATGAGAGTCATAAAACCGTCAAACTTAAATTTCGACCAGGCGCACAGAAAAATCAGAAGGCCGAAGCAGAAGCAACAGCAACAACAACTGAAGCACCAGCAGACAAAGGCCAAAGCAGAGACCCGCGCAATACACACACACACACACACACACACACAACACACACTGTCATAGCGGCACAGGCATCCATGAGTGTGTGTGTATACACAGACACGTGGGGCAAATTACCAAACGAGATACAAGAAATATGCCCATAAGGGAGGAAACCAACAAACAACAACAACAAAATACAAAGAACTGACCTGCGATCCCTTCTTTTGGCTATCCTTGGAGAAAAAGAGACAGAGCGGGAGGGTGATAAGGCAACAAAATTAATTTCAGAGATTCCCACAGATCTAAAAAAAACAGAGAAAAGAATAAAGATTTCATTTGGGTCTTTGACGTTTCTCTCGAAATTGGATAAGAAATTTGTCTCATATTAGGCGAATGCATTAAATATACTTTTAAAAAGTGGCAAAGTTTAAACAGTAGAACTAAACCTTACACTAAGGTACATAGTATAACAAGCCAAAATTTATTAAATTTTTATATAAATATATGGGATAACTATTGCACCACTTTCCACTTCATTTTTTTCCATACGAACTTCAGCTGATTTAAATTAGTTTATTTTATTTGGTAAGCATTTTTAATAAATAAGTTAAATAGACATAAAAAGGGATAAAGGGATTGGAAATAGCACAGTAATAGTTAAGTTTTTACTTTCTTAAATGAAAAAACCACAAACATTTTGTTGATTTTTAGGTGGCTAAAAGTAAATTTTTCAAAACTCTTTACGTAAACGCAAAACTAATTTCTCCACATGGTTGGAGCTCCAAGTCTTAATGTTTCCTAAATGAATTTACAAAAATTTCATATAATTTTAATTTCAGCAAACTTTTTTTTAAATTTTAGAAAAGTTATGAATTCTTTTTAAAATGTTTCAATGGTCATCGAAGTGTTACCTTGCCTTTAATTTGGATCGTGGTCAATATTTTAAAGTAGATTATTTTAAAAGCATCAAAAAAGGATGTTTAGGAGGACCCAAACACTTAGCAAAGTACCTAATATTTGATATTATTTTCGGAATTTCTGATTTCATGAAGAGTTTTGAAATACAGACTTGATTTTAATGTTAGATAAAACTGGTTTCTTTATTTAACGTTCTTATTTAATTGATATCAAACAGTTTTGCTCGCCGGCTTTAGGTTGATAAATAAAAATACCAATTTTTTTTTCATTTTTAGATCGTCTTGAGAAATATATACATACGTATATTTCACAAGTTGGGTGTCTCAGACGTGGAAACCTCCAAATGAAATCAAGTTTTGACCAAAAAACATGTTCATTTTGTTATAGTTTTCTTTATATTAATAGGTTTATTAATTAGGTTTAATACATATATAAAGGAAACTATAACAAAATGAACATGTTTTTTGGTCAAAACTTGATTTCATTTGTTTTTCCATACAACATTTATATTTGGATCATAAAAACTTAGTATAAAATTGTCTTCTATTTTTATATTAAACGGTCTTCAACCCACCTTACACTACTGCACAGTAAAACTCAAATGTCATTATTAAAAAAAAAATTTCGTATTAAATAAAATTCAAAAATTTACCTCAATCCAGTTACCAATTCTTGGAATAAAATGAAATTTATCAAAACTTTTATTATAATTACTTGCTTTTATAATCTATCAGTCTTCGTTGCATTATATTTTTGCCCAAAAGTTGCTGCATTATGTAAAAGGATTTAATTTGCTTCCTTTTTAAGGAGTCTTTACGACTCTTATGGTTTATTAGATTGTACTTTGTGAATACATAAACCATTACTTCTCCAAAAAGTCAATTTGTTATACCGATCTCATTGTGACATATATAGCTGTACAAATTAACATTATTTACCTTTATTGACATCAAATAACAACATCACATTAAGGATGATTAATTTACTGCCAAATAATTTTAATGTGATTTAAGAAAGTACATTTATTTATTCTTTTTTTTTTTGCTTCTCTTTACAAAGGTTTTCCTTTTTCTAAGAAAATTGAATTTTGTCTTGTTGATATAAGTCATTTTATAATTAATTTAATTACTTTCTATATAGATTACAAATCGTTATCTTTTGTCTTTGTATTTTTTTTTTGCACAAAATATGTATAATTTAATTGTTTAAGACATCCAAATTTGTTGAATTTATAAATTATCAATAGGTGAAGGTGGGAGGAGGGGAAGGATTATAATATGTATATATATATGCATTTTGTAGAATTATATGTTTCAATTTCGAGAGACAACGCCGATATGTTCAGCCAGCAAAATAAGCTCGTTGTTTCTCAGGGGATCCGTGTCGTCCGCCATTCGTACCATAAAATCAAAAAGGATACAGCGCAAGGGAAGAGATGACTCCGATGGGCGACTTTTAACTAAAGTGGCTGGAGTCTACTTATTTTTTTTTTTTTCAAAATATATATATATATCTATATTTAGGTAGTGCCTTGTCTTCTTGCTTTTACACTGACAAGGCATACAAAATAAAACAAAATTAATACAAAGATTTGGCAAGTTAGAAAGGAAAAGTGAACACACAGGACAGAAAAATTAGAACACGATAACGAACGAGAACATAAGATAAACAAAATGATTAAACTAAACTTAAATGGATTGACAGACATTGTTGCGTTGACAGTGCGGGACTATCTACTTCTTTTGAGCTACTATGGAATCCATCAGAGGACCACTCAATTCGGGTCTCTGGGCGATTTTCTGAAACTTGTTCTCTTGATATTTCTGATAAATGGAACGCAGCTTGGCCTGCGGAGCAGAACGTGCCAATTTGGCAATCAGTCGAGCAATTGGCCGCAAATATGTGGCCGTATAGCGTGAATAATGGACCAATGTGGGGGTCCAGTGTTTGTCATTTAGCCCCACTCTGGATTGATAATTACCATTCAACAAGTTGAGCGACAAGAACAAAGATCCAGCGGCAATCTAGAAGGAAATGTTTAAGTGAAATGAAATGCTGGATATGTTAGTTGCTTGTGATCAATCAACCTACCTCAGAGGGCTTATAGCTAGCCAATTCATAATCGACCATGGATAATTCCACAAAATATTTCGACATGGCATGATGTTCATCTTCTGCCCCAGCGGCCTTTGAGTAACGTCTTAGGAAATGTATTGGCAAAGGACGCGATAGATTGCAATCGATTGCCTTTAGGATTTGCAGCTCCATTACGCGTATTTGCCTGGCAGTATAGGTATCATCGGTGATGTACACAAAATCAGCAATGGTCGGTGGGAATAGCTCCTCGTATTTGGTGGCTATGAAGAGGGCAGTCACGCCCACCAATTGCAAATAGCTGCGCTTGGTATTCTTAACCACTTGCAAATAGCGGTCAATAATGGCTACAGCCAACTGGAAAGTCTCTGCAGCCATGTGGAATTGCAAATGCACCTCATTTATCCAATCAATCAGTACTGAACGCATTCTCTGCGATACCTCCAACTGGCCATCCAAATGGTCTGGATGTATTGGCTGCTCATCCTCCAACTGATAAAGATAATCATAGATATCATTGACGTATTCAGAGACAAGTACCAAGTTCTCTTTGTCATTAGCATCAATGTCCTCAATGTTGGCCAAACGCTTGCTGGACAAGGACAGAGCGGCTGAGATGGAGTTGCAGCTGCTGCTGCCTGTGGCCTGAGCTGAGGATAGCTGCGGCTTTGGCAGACGGTTAAGTGTCAACGCTGAGGCAGCAGCAGAAGTGCTCTCCTTCTTAACCACTTCTTTTTTAACGACCACCTCCTTTTTAACCAATGCTGCTGTAGCCGACTCCTTCTTTATAGCAGCCACACCCATGGCAGGTTTACCCAATGCTGCACGCAATTTGCTCAAGGATTTCAATGACAAATGGCTATCCTCTCGACGCAAAGTGGTGGTCGTCGTAGTGGTGGTAACACCAGTCAACTGCTCATTAGATCCACCCGATTGGGACGAGGAGGAGGAGGTAGACTCCGCCTTGACTGTAAATGTAAAAGAAAAAAAAAAAAAAAGGAAAAATATTAACAATTATACTTAATTTGATAAAGTTTATCCTATAGTAATAGTTTTTTAAAATAATAAATTAATATATGTATATATTATAAATTAAAAGGCCCATTTTAAGCACTTGAAAAAAAATATACATATAAGTGAAAAAGAGAAGGCAAGACTTTCCTTCTCTCTCTCTTCCTCTTTTTTTATTACTTCCTTTCACTTACCCTTCGAGCTGGCAATGGTAATTTGTGATCTGGTAGCAGCTCCAACATTACGCAAGGAATTGGCCCGCAACAAGGGGCCAGCAATTGGAGCGGCTGCAGCAGCATTTGTTGCATTTGGAGCAAGGCTGGTCAAGGGCTGTTTCTTCCAGTGGGTGTCCACGCGGGGCTTAGCATTGCGCACAGCATTTGTCAATTTTACATCTTTCAATCTTCAAAAGAAAGAGATGACAAACAGTTAACAGTTAGAAATGAAAGAAAAAGAAATTAGAAAAGGAGAGCAAAATAGCGGGAACTTACTCTTTTAGTGCCGCATCCTTCGTGTTGGTGGTGGTCTTTGATGTCAAGCCACGATTAAGTCCACGATTCTGTAGATCGCCTAAAGCTGCACGTTTTGTGGTTGCCTCATTTTGTGAAGGCACTGTCATAGTTTTCACCTGAACGGGACGAATATTCTCCGTTGCATTCTAAAAAAAAAAAAAAAAAGAATATCGCAAAATGAAGAAAAAAAAATCTAGATTCCATTGCAGCCATCTTACATTTACCGCAATCATCTCAAATCTCTATGGTGGAGACAGAGAGAGAGAGGAAGAAAGTGGAATAGAAAGACATGATAAGCGGTACTTGATTTACAGCTATGACAATTGAGCGCCAAGAAAAAAATTCTCAACACAATAACAAACGGCACTTTTTCACCCTCCCTTTTGCACCTACGTCCCGACGCCATGATGGCGTCCCTTTGACCCTTTTTTTGAACACTTTAATACTTACCTCATCCATAAGCATTTTCATCGTCGTGCCCACCATTTTCCTTGTTTGAAAAATTTAAAAACTTTAATTGAACAATTTAAAATATATGAATTTAGTTTTTTTCACTTTTTTTTTCGAAGCGTCGTTTTTGATCTAAAAGCGGGCGCTATTTAATCGAAAATTTAGCTTCTTAACGGCATTTGCTTGAATTTAATTGCACAGCGTATGTGATAATATACGAAAATATATTATTTAGTCGAATGTAAAGTTATACAAATTTAAAAATTTATTAATAATTTTTTTCTTCTGCGAAGCCAAGCTGCTGCCGCCGTTAAGTTTGAAATTAAAATGGAGAGTGAACTAGAGATGGCGTATCGTCGATGGAAAAAACATCGATGTTGGGTGATTACTATCGATAGTTGAATTCGCTTCTGCCAAACAACAACCACAGGGCCAATTCGCCCAGCCTGAATATTTCGCTCAGCCATGGCGTACCGTCGATATAGTTTTGTGTATCGACATATCATCAAAGCGCAAATGGATAAGTAAATATTAATCGATAAGTTAAAAAGAGAATTCGATCGCGCTCAACTTCAAACAGCTGACTATCGGAGTGCAGTAAAATAATACATGAAATGAATAAATTGGGACCAAGATTATGCAACTGTAACCTGGAAAACTCATGCAGACAAGTGCCGCAATATGTTGCCCAATATTTCAAACTTAATTATTTGGACAAATCAGTCAGTTTATTTCTCTTCTGAAATTTTTAAATTTCCTTCCTTATAACGAAATGCCATTGCTGATCCAGTGGAAATCTGGTTAGAATACCCTGTATTTATATACCATCCAAATGTATTGATACTTAAAACGTATTCATTTGTTCTGTTTTCACTTAATATGTTCTTTAAAAATAAATGGAAATTCCTTAATTTATCAATATAAATATACTTTAAGTCAAATAATAAAATTGTTAGCATAGTTTTAGGTGTCTAGTTTAAGTTGGTTCCCAGAATTTAAAACACCTATTTTAACATTTTGCTTAACAGAGTAAGAGGCTGTTATTGACAGAGGTCCGAATTTCGAAGGCAAATGGCGCCGAAAGAGATTCAATTCAAATAAATTTTGTAAAATGATTAATTAAGGATTTTTTTTCTCTCTTTGTGAAATAATAAAATAAGCTTCTACTTAAAAGGCAAAACATTGCCTAATTCAAAACTGTTGAATTTAATATGGCTAATTGGAAAAAATATAATGTATACAAACATATTGTTGAATTGATATAAGAAACATATCTTAATTGTGATTGATGTTGGCAAATTGCCTTCTTCATTTACATTTCATTTCAATTCAATTGTATTGACAATTGGCAATTGTTGAATTAGCATTTCTTGATTTACAATTTCCCTTCAAGTTTTGCTGTTTTGTTTTTGTGTTTTTGTATTTGTTTCTGTTCTTTGAACGGATATGCAGCATAATTCTTTCATTCTTTTGAATGCAGAGATCAGATGATGTTGATCAACTGCTGGTCAGTGTCAAGTTTTTAGCCCTGTCTGCCCCATCATTTTCAGGCACTTGACCATAAAACAATTGCCGCGTTTTTTGCATATTTTTTGGTGGTTGCTAATTTATGTTGTTTTTTTTTAGTGTATATCTTCTTAACGGTGTTCTTCGTTTTGGTAAGTTTTTTGTTTTGAGATTCTTCCGCCCCCCATACTTAGATCTCATTAGCATATTAAAGCCGAAGCCCCCATCTATGCAACCAACTTCGTGCCTTGGAGCCGATCGTGTTCATAAAGTTTTCCGCAATGATGAGTTTTCATTTCATTCGCAAAAGTCGAGTCAACTCGAATGGTTCTCGGAGAGTGGAAATAAAATTGGTCGAGAGTTTTCGGATTTTATGCGGCTATCAAAAAAATATGAAAAATCGAAAATAAAAAATAAAAACGAAAACAAACTCGCAGATTATATTTATTGAAAAATGTATCTGACCTCACATTAATGTGGAGTACTATAAAAATGGTCTGAAATAAAAATATTCGTTATGCTTGAGAGCTAATGATTTGTGTGGCGCTTAATTGTTCAACTAAATAAAATCTAAATGCTTATAAATTCTGTGTGTGTGTGTGTGTGTCAGTGTGTGTTTGTGCGTTTTTAAAAAACAAAAGCAGAGCATTATAATAAACATGGATTTTTGGACTGGACTCAAGTGAACTTTATGTCGGGATTGGCATCATTGAAAATTGACAAATCGCTAGATTAGCTCCTTCTCTATCTCTTTCTCTCTCCCCATTTGTGTTAGTTTGTTTGTGTGTGTGTGTGTCTGAAGACAAGGAAGAACTTAAGCAACAAACTTAACTAAATGTACAACAAACAAACGAACAACAACAACAACAACTAAAAACCGCAAAACTGGAGTCAAAACTTAACGCAACGTTAAGGCAATTAATTAGTGCATAAAACAGTTACAATTAACTAAGAAAGAAGAGGCAATAACAGAAACCTAACTCTATTTGAAATTCAGGCATTCACTTTTTACTCTACACCCACACCCACCCACCACCCCCCTCAACCACAAATCCTCCCACACTCTTTCTCTTTCTCTTCCACAAAAAATTTCCAACGATTTGTAATTATGAAATTAGGTTGTATATACTTATAAAGTGTAGATCTTATCGATGTTTTTTTTTTTTATTAAATCGCAATGATTGTTATATCATGATAGTTTAGAAATAATATACAACTTTCATAGAGCTAAAAGTTTTTTCAAAAAAACACAAAATATTTTGTGTAATCTTCAAGATTAGATCTAGATCTAAAAATTTTCCATAGAAAGTCACAAGAATAGAAAAACTTTATTTGAATCAAAAGATTTTTTTCAAATAATTCATATATATAAAGTGTAAACTAACATATAACAACATGAAATGAGAAATATGTTTCATATATCTTTCTACTAATGTAAAGACTTTACATTAATACTTAATGGTATTAAAAGAGTTTTTATATTGACTAAAATGCTAACAATTCAAAAACGAATTAAGCAGGTGAAAAACTTTTTAAATTTGTTTCAATTTATATTCCGATTAGTTTGTTTAAAATCGAAAATAAGAACAGCCTGAATAAATCAGCATTTTGATTCGAAATATGAATATATGAATATATGAATTCGAAATATGAATATAATTATTCCCTTTCACATTTATGGCAAAATGTTGAAATATTTTTATTTCGTAAACATTAAATATCAATTTAATATAAATAAATAGCCTTTGCCAAATATTGTTTTTTTCCAAAAATGTAAGTCACTTTGCAAATATGATATTTAAAAAAACTTCGTTTAAATAAAGGTTCTAACTTATAGGACAATTAACCAAGAAAAAGTAAACTCATAACCATTAGGTAAATTCAACTTATGTACATACTTTGAAACAAAAACAATAATAATTCAAAGATGTATAGCCAAAAAATAATTACACTGCCAGCCACTTGAATAAGAACACTCGAAATTTGTTTTTATTCGTTATGGCATGTTAAAAATCTTTATACTTTTGACTTGGTTTTAATTTCTAATCAAAGTACATAAAGTTGTCAATTTTTAAATTTGTTTAATTAGGAAAAAAAATTTATGAATGATGTATAAAAAAACGATGTTTATTTTTAATCGATATATAATTAAAGTTCGTTGAAATAGAGACGGAACCGAAGAAAACAAAGCAAAATTAACACAAGAGTGTTCTTATTCAAGTGGCTGGCAGTGTATGTATAAATATAATTATTCAGTTTTAACAACAAGATAAGATATGAAATTAAACAGCTTAATAGATATTGAAAATACTGAAAGGAAAAGTAGTTTATCTTGAGTTTAAGAAGAGTTCAAAGAATGTTCAACTACCCACTCAGCATTTGGAAGAATATTTTACCTAATACCACATTGATGATTCTCTTAAAATTAACAAACGATTATTTTTATGTAGTTAATTAAAAAAAGACTTGTAAATTAATCTTCCTGTTTATCAAAATGCATTTAAGTACAATAACAAAAAGTAAGACTATTGCCGTGTATGAATATAAATATGACTCAAATAGGAGTTGAATCTGATTTATAGAAGGATTCATAAGTAACTCATTTGCCATGAGCTTTATTAGAATAACATTTTGTCCTAATAAAAGAGTAATTCTTGATGAAAATCCGAGGTCATTAATACAGTCATATAGTAATCAGAAAGAAGATTGGAAAAACAAAAACGAAATGATCAGAAAATTGATAAATTTGGTGGGTCAGAGACCCAAAAGGGCATGAGTAGCTAAACAACATAGACTTATCTTAGAATTGAATATATTAAAAGTAAGGAGTGAAATATGTATACATACATATATAGGAACACATAGGAAAGAAAGAAGGAAATGTTGAAGAACCAACTTAACTCTTAATCATATTAATATGCCTCAAGTGGAAAAAAAACTTCATAAGGACTTAGCTTATTTCTATAAAAAAACTAAATTTGGAGTATTCTCTTTTTATCCTTCTTAGAATTAAAACATAATATCGATAATTTCATAAATCAACATAATAATTTACATTTCATAGGCAAAAGAAGGATACATCGAAAGTAAAGTGTAAAAACAAAATAATGATATTTAAAAAAACATAAGAGAAGAAAGAAAAACTCTTCATGGCGTGCATTTTGCTTAAAATTACCCAAAACCACAACAAACGAAATTAACAATTGCGTTTAAACTAAACTAAGCTCTGACAATAATTACTAAAAAAATATACATAAAAATACAAAACGGCAACATTACAACATTGTAAAAAACGAAAGACGAAAGATAAGCAACAAAATTGCATCGTTGTCGCATCGTTATGAGGGCAATTGGTGGGCCTAATCAACTTTATCAAATCTCAACTCTAATTACCTTGGCCACCTTCATCTCTGCCGTTGCCAGCGTCTTTGCCCCGATCCCATCAACCAGCGATGACTCCATTCACATTAAATTGCGTCGCCAGAGAAGTTTACTGTGGCATGGCATTGAGGTAAGTCAAATCAAACAAAATCGAATGACAAAATCTTGATCTTGATTTATGCTTGACAATTAATTGGCATACGTTTGTTATTAACCCACTCGGAGTTGAAAATTAATCATGCCACACAGTGCCAAAAGTGTCGTGTTAGCAGAATAATTAGTTTTCTTGTTCTTTTCTTTTCTTATATTTTTTACATTTTCATGACTCAACTTCATTTTACTCAGATAAGCCCATAAAGAAAGAATAAATACAAGTGTACTGAAAACAAAAAAAAAAAGAGAAACATAAATAATATTAGCATTTTGTGCCAATTTCTCTTGCGCTGCAATTGAAAACCTTAGGCGTTTAATGACCTCCGCACAATTAGGCTTTGAAAATCCTCAAGAATATCACTGGAAGATAGAAGACCACGAAGTTTCTATGCCCTTGCTGAAGGGAGTTTTGTAGAAAGTTTCGTCTCATTTTGTTCTGATTCTAATTCTAATTTGAAAGACATATTTATAATATATATAATTAGACTTATCAGTTCTTATTTTGATATAAGTATGTAGGTAATTCTATTATTATTCAAAATTGTTCTTCGAATTTGATGGGGCTTTGTGAAGAATTGTTAAACGTTAAAACTAATCAATAGTTTTTAAAATACCAAGTTTTCGAAAAGGATAAGGATAAGGACAAAAAGTTGCTATTTTATACCAAATTCATAGCAAGATTTAGTCAAAAAATGTAGTAATACTTCTGAAATCTTTTGAAAAACCGAAATAGTAAATCAAAACTGTGTTTTTAGCCGGCTTCAGGTCAATAAATCTTACTATTGATCTTAGATTATATATCATAGGTCAATAAATCTAAGATCAATAGTAAGTTTTATTGCCCTGGAGAAGGCTAAAACCCAGTTTTGATTAACTTCAATAAGGTCGAAATCAAGACAAACAACAAAAGAATAAATTTGTATATTTTATAGATGAATTTTTAAAAAATTTCAAAAGTCCTACCTGTTGTTAAATACATAATATGATTATTCAGAAGATTGCCATCATTCAAAAAGACTTTTAATTAACAAAACAAATCCAATCAATTGGAAATTTCTGATCAATATACATATATGTCTGTCTTTACAACTCATTTGTTAGACTCTATAGAAATTGAGCATACCCGAAATTTTTTTTGTAAAGGGTATCATAAACGAAACAGTGTGTTTGTAATTGGAAACCTCTACATCATACGACATGTTGTCAAATTACAACACGTTCATACTCTCTCTCTCCCTCGCCTGACTCAGTTTTGGTTTCCTTCGGGGGAAAACGGAGAAGAATTTATGGGTCGAAGCGTCTCATGGTCTCTGCAAAAGTTTTGCAGCTGTCTGGAACTGGGAACTGTCTGAGGAATGGCATCACACATGAGATTTAGCGGGAATAGGAAACTAAAACTATTTTGTGTCAGCAGACTCACATTGAATGACAAATTGTCAAAATGTTGCAAAACGTACTTTTTATTTCAGATTGTTTCATAATTATAATATAAGTGAAATAAATAAATGATGATCCAATAATATATGTAGATGATGACAGTTCATTATAGAAATTTATAGGTACATATTTTATCTTCAGAATACATTTAAGATAATTTGAATTGTGTTTACCAAAAGACTCTTGGAGGGGCAATATAAATTTTAAAAATAATTATTGGATTTTTTTTTTTTGAAATGGCTTTGGAATAAATATTTGTTTTAAGAAACATTTTTTGCATTGACTTTTTTTTTGAATATTCCTTAAATATATTCTTTATTTTATGATAACTTTTAACTTAATTAATATGATAACTTTTTCTTTTATTGTTATTTGCGATCTATCCTAAATGGACATTAAGCAAATATTGTCAATTTGATACCTAAAATTTAAAAAATACTATAAAGATTTTTGAAAAAACTTAAAAAGTGAAATAAATAAAATATATTAAATTCAAGAAGTGTTCTTAAAAAACTTTTGCGCGAGAAATGTACAGTGTTGGAAGAAATAATAGAAACGGCATACAATTTCCTTTTTTTTGAGTCTATCTTTGGCAAAACACAACTTTTTTTTAAGCTGAATGTTTTTTTTTAAAGACACTGTTGCAAGCAACAAAAAAAATAATGTTTTATGTTTTTTGAAATAAATTTAATACAAAAACAAAGGCATTTATTTTCCCCCCCTTGGAAGATAAAATAGAAACGATAATTTTATTAATACAAAATATATTTATGTACATATTTGAGACCTTTTTTTTTGACTTTAAATTCTGATTTGAATCGATTTTTATTTAATGTTGGTGAAAACTTTTGATGTGTTAATTTGTAGCGTTGAATTTGTCATTCTGTTAAGATGATGTAAATAGTAAATTAGATTTCCCGACGAATGAGATATTGTCCATCAAAATCGGATAAACAATAGATAGACTTCGTTGCCCTGCAAAAAAGGTTTTTTTTTTTAAAGATGTGTTTTCAGCAGCCCAACTATTTCCCTCTCTTTCTTTTGATGCAAAATGGCGCTAAGTAGGTAAAAGGGACAACGTTCGCCAGGCAAGCAACCAGAAGATGCAGTAGGTAAAAAATAATAAAATTGTTTAACTAGTTTTTATTAAAAATAACAAAACAACTTAAGAAATTTATTGCTGCCACTGTATATTAGTTAAACAAATTATAGTTTTTAACAAAAAGGCTCAAAAACTTTATTTTTTATGTATATTTCAATAGTTTTTTTTTTGCTTTATTATCAAAATGTATACATAAACAAAAGGAAACTACAAAAATCGTGACTGCAAAAGAAGAATAAAAAAAATAAACAATGTTTAAGGTTAAATTGTTGTATCAAACTGTAACTATACATAGTTAGATAGATAGATCGTATAGATCAGCTGTTCCATAATTTTTTCATAATTTTTTAACTTTCACAGTGAATTAAAAGCGTTAGAACAATTTAAAAGTTTTTAAAATGCTCCAAAAAAATTACCTAAGATCGGCGGGAGACTTGCCGAATCTCTGAGAAGAAAATATGTAGAAAGATACATAACATAACTGCAGGAGGTCAGCTGAAAAAAAATATTTTTCATTAAGAAAAAATTATAACAATGGAAATATTATAAATTCACTCTGTACAGTGGGCCAAAATAAGCTTATAACTACTAAGGTTTGAGAAGGCAACAGGGAAAATATTAGAGAATATTACTTAATAAAATAACTATTCCAATTGAGCAGAAGTTTTAGCAACATTTTTTTACCATTAAAATATCTAAGATAATTTAACTATAGTTTAAACTTTAAAATTATATATGACAATTATTATATTTACAATTTAATTAATTAAGTCAAAATATTTGGCACTTATGACAGAGTCTACACAAAATTTTACTTCAAGAACTATAATGTAATTACTATATGTAAAAATCAAACATTTTCATTAGTTTTTTTTTAGATCTGTCACAGATCAAGAACAAATGTTCACTAAGAAAACGTAAAAGTTAATCAAAAATGGCTAAAATACCAATATCCCAATATTTTGAAACTAAACTATGCTTTGCGTGTATAAATAGAAGCTTGTTAAATTAAAATTTGAATTAAAGTTTAATTTGTAGATATTGTGAAGTGTAACTCATACCTTTACGGTGTCTGACTATAAATCATGACCAAATTGGGTATAATCTTGGGATTGTATCTATATACATATGTATGTATATTTTCTCGTGCATATGTAATTGGTTAGCAATTTCATTTAGCCAAAAAGTGTTTGCTTCTCATTTTGTTGGGCAAAAAGTTATTGACCCAAGTTGTTGTTGTTCTTGAGACTTCTTTCACGCTATGTGAGAAGTTTCAGGGCAAGGGGGAGGGAAGACCTTTCGCTTGGTTGCGTTACGGACTTGACTTGACTCTTCTTTTTGCTTCTATCTCTCCTTTTTGGCATTTGGCTAGTTCACTCGTTTGTGATATAATTTTCGTTTGTTTTGCTCTTTTATTTAGTTGTCTCTTTTATTTTAATGTTGTTTATTTCTTTTTTTTTTTGCCCATTTCGTTTGTTGTCCATGGGTCACGCAAAATTTCATCACATAATCGGGCGGGGGAAGCGTTTAACTCGCTCAGAGATGCAGTTCACTTCAACCAGGCATTCTCCCCTCTTTATTCTCCATCTGTCTGTCTATCTGTCTCTATCTGTCTCTTTCTCTCTTTCAGTATAACTCTCTATTTGATTTTTATTGCTGTTGTTGGGCTTTTCCGGCACTTGATCTTTTGTGCAAATGTGTTTTTTTTGTTGTTATTTTCTGTTGCCCTTGCAGTCAATTAGTGTCCATTTCATTGGACAATTGTTGGCAACACAAAAACGGGGAAAAAAATATATAAAACTGTTTTTCTAATTTTTTTTTTTCGTTTATTGGGAAAAGAATGAAGTCAACAATTGCGCAAAATTTAGGTAAAACGAAGTGAATGGAATCTATTTCAAAATTAATACACTTCTAAATGAAGGTGAAGTTTTTTAAGAGTAAGTATATATCTCGGTCTAAGAGAGTTGTGATTTCTACTAAATTTATTAATTTATTATTTTAAATTTACATTTTTTCAAAAGAATTAATTAGATTAAATCAGAAAAAGAACCTTGGGTTTTCTTATGTCAACTTATCTAAGGAATAAAATGCAGAGAGTTTCTTTAGGGTTTCTTTTTCAGTTTTTTTACTCTCCTGAATTCAAAAATTCATATCAAAAAACATTTAGTTAACATTTTAGAAACCGGTCTAATGTTTTTTTTTTAAAGTAATGTGATTATTTTCTTAATGGAGTTTCTTTAAAACCCTTTTCTTCGAAACTTAACTTAAGCAACTTCTTTAGTAATCATATGATTAGGGATTTTAGTCGTCGATAAAACTTAATTTCAACCAACACATATGTATGTACATATGTATCTTTAGTAAGCTATGTATGTAAGTAAATTGGTAAGACAAAAAATAAGAATCTTGAGCGGTGAAACTTATCTTCATGAATCTAGTATGTACACTCCTCATCACTTGAATAGGACACATCCAACGTATCCAACCAATAAAGCTAGCAGTCCATTTTTTTTTAAATTAAAGATTATTTAATAGTTATGTTCTAAGCAAATGAAAAGCTTCATAAAACTGCTAACAACATTTTTTGAAGGGATTCATACAAACTGGCCAGATAATTCAAAGAAATGGAACTCCAAGCCAATTTGATTGCTTTAATTAATTCCGGAACACTTGAATATTGTTTTCCTGAACTATCAATCTGACGATCTTTTAACCTTTTAATTTGTCTGTATCTGCTAATTTCCTTTTTCCATTTTTATTGTCATTGACATATACATTTAAAGTCAAAGAAAAAAATTTATTCCAAACCGATTTTAGGCATAAAAATATAATGGAAAACTATTAGTAAAATGTTTTTAGCTTAAAGCCAAAACAAATAAAAAGAATTGACTTTTGCATGAAAATGTTTGAAAAGTAACAAAATTTCAAAGCAAATCTTTTGGGTTTTCTACCAAAAACCTAATGAGCCTTTGCAAATATAAGTCTGTAAGATCATTGACCTTTTATAGATTAGAAAGACTTTTAGATAGTTTGACAAATACATTTTGAAATAAACAAATGAAAGTAATTGCTGTGCACTTTAATAGTAAACTTAATGGACCTCAAAAGCAAAACATGAAATTTTCTCCGGAACTTCACTCAATTGAATCCTGGGGAAACGTTGGAAAGTTAAGCTCCATATAATATTTTTTCTTTTTTTAAATGATCTCAAAGAGCTAAATTAATTAAATGATCTTCATTTCACTAAAGTGCAAAAAAGTGGTACAAAAATTCTTGGTTAGCTCTCTCTCTTGGCTTTTAAAGATTTTCTTGCTTTCTTATGTTTCTTGGCCATTTCCGTAGATGCCACAATTAGTTCGCCTGTCTGCCTATCCGCCTCTTTTCCACACATAACCCTATTACAATGATTTTTGTTGCCTATAGTTAATCATAACAACAATTTGTAACACCTTCGTCTCAATTGAGAGAGGCGTGGGCGGAGCAGGCGAAACACTGCTCTTTATGCATCGTTGATTACCGCAAACAAAAGCAGCAACAGCAAACAGCAAAAAAAGTAAAAAAGAAAAAAAAAAATACACACAGAAAATTGGTTACAACAAATTAAATTAAATAATCGGAGCGCACGCACTGCCAAAAGCTGTAGATATAGTGCCTCGTTTTTATATCTGTTCGATCGATTTCGGTTTTGCTCTAGTGACCCATTAGACCAGTTTTTGGTTTTTGTTGTTGTTGTTTTTGTTTTGTTGGATCTAATCTTTGGAGCAGCTGTCTCTGAGCAACACTAATTGAGGTTTTTTTTTCTTTGTGCCTAAGTGAAAGTGTTTTTCCAAAAACTTGGAAAACAAAACCCTTTTATATTTGGTAGACTTTTTCACGGTTTGTTGCCTTTTGTTACACTTTCCGCTTTGCATATTAAACATCTTGATGACTTTCTATCTTCTTTTGCATTTATTTTCTTTGCCAGCTGGATGAGAACAAGCTGCCAGACCTTTTAATGGACCATGAGAGAGCTTTGATCTTTGGCCTAAGATCAGCCAAGGAAGAAGGTATGCCAACTAGATTCTAAGTTAAGTCGATTGGAAAGATAAATATTGACATACATAAGAACGGGAAGTCAGTCAGTTGGGGCCTTAAACATATCATTAAGTAAAACTATCGAATGTTAAACTTGAACTATTACCTTGTGTAATGCCTTTTGGGCAAAAGGCAGAGGAGATGACGTGGTGTTGTGGTCGTGGTCGTGGTCGTGGAAATCTGCACAGTTGTTTATATTGATCCAATAGTGAATTGCATTCCTCTTCTTTCTGACTATTTTGTGTTTACCTTGCAGCGCCCGAATTCAAATTGGTGCACTGGGCACAGCATGAAAAGAAGACCAAGAAGGCGGTGGAGAAGCAGCAACAGCAGAGGCCAAAACGAAGGCATTCACGCAGTATTTCAGTGCAAGGTAAATAATTCAATATCCATATAACCATTCCACCATTCCATTACACGCAGCTGCAGGCCACCGGCAACAGCAGTTCTCGTGCTGCTCCAGTTGCGGTCATTATGCGAATAGTTTTTGTTGTTGTTGTTTGTCTTTCTGTAATTCATTCAAAATGCATTCGACAGCAACCAATGTGGATGTAGATGATGCTAATGATGATGATGATGATCATCATCAACACACTGGAGGAGCCGACAACGTCGATGAAATGTCGAAGGGAAAACAAAGCGAGGGGGATGACGATGTGGAGGCCAAGCTGCAGCTTCAACAGTCACCGCAGCTAATTGACGATGCCTTCATCTTTATTAGAAGTACGCCAAATGGTACAGAATTTGTGGAGCATTCATCAGAATTGTTAAAGCAGCTGGAAAAGTGTTTCTATCGTGGTCCATCGGCGGCTGTCAATTTGTGTGAAACGGGCAGTGTGGTAAGTGGATGGGTGCACATTTATATCAGGCAACTTATATAATTAGACTTTCTTCTAAAACATTAGAATTAACTTAAAATTTTAGCGTTAAGTATACAGGTTTAAAAATTTCGGACCCAGGTAGGCAAACATGTTTTTCTGTGTATTTTCGCTCACTTAATTCAAATCTGTTGCCCGTTTCCCGCCATCTGTTTGGGTCAAAAACCTTGTAAGCCTGTGATATTAAAGAAGACTAAACTTATGCTTTAAAAAATAAAAAGCAGGATTATACTCAACAAAACAGGTTCTAAATAGACTCTGCGCTTTTAACAATTTTTTTTTAAACTATTTCAAAACTTTAATAATTTTGTTTTATAAGTCATCATAAAGTTTCCAGTAGACAAAGCAATTTACATAAAAAATATATAGTATAAGTTTAGAAACTAATTTGAAAGTGATTTCATCAATTGGACTATTATACGGTTTTTTCTAAAACAAAATTTTTAAGAAAAAAAATATAGTAAAGGTTTAAAAATCCATTGGAAATTAATATGTTCAATTGGACAGTTCTATATTTTTTTTAAACATAAAAAATTGAACTGCGTTTTTAATAGAACTCGAAAGTTTCATAGTTTGAAATTTAAACGAAAATTTTCGAAGAAGTTTTTCATTAAAACTAACGAACTTTCTTTGTCAAAGTTTTTAAGAATTTAATTATGGGCAAGTCTTTGGGAGCTTTGTGTTGAAATATTAAAACAATCATTTTTTGGTACAATTTTTCTCTTAAGTTTAAAATTTAAAATTTTATATTTAAATTTTGTTCATGAAATGAGATCTTATTATTCTCAATAGCAACATCAGAGATAGCTAACTTATCTAAATAACAATTCAAAATAAAATCATTTAATAACAATTTATATGATCTATTATCAAAAAAAATTAAATGAAATATCTTTGAAAATATGTTACAAATTATAACTATTCATCATTTTGATGAAGTGTCAAATCAAATCAACTCTCAACACCAAAAGCCAGACATTAGGCCAGACACTCGATGAAAGCAACCGAACATTTTATAATCTTTTATTCATTTGTTATGATGATTGATTAATGGTTGTCCCTCTACCCATTCGTAGTTTCATAGGTTTTTTATCTGATGACAGATCGTAGTTGCCAACTATTGCCTATTAGTATGATGCTAGTTGCATTTGTCAGCTAAGTTTAAGAAGAAGAAAAAGTTTCTTAATGTTGTTGTACTTGTTTAAATGCAAAACTAAATATCAAAGAGTTCCTTAAACTTGAGATTGAAGGTTTGACTGATAGTGCCTAAAATAGTTATTTTTAAAAGTGAACCCTGGAGTGAGACCACCGAGTGAGAACGAGGTTGTTATAAGGACCACTTCGACATCTTTGAACCCATTTTAGGTATTAAAAACAGCCTCATTCGGCAGGGGGGGGGCTGATTTATATATCGGGATGACATACTAAATATATTGAAAACCAATGTTAGCTTTGTAATTTATGAACTTCATGGATAAAATTAATTAACTCTAAATTAATTTTTATTTTCGGGGCTCTTGCAGCATGGCGTCTTCCAGCAGAATGCCAGTGATTTTGTGATCCATCCACTGCCCAATCGATTTGGTGCTGGCCTCCATGTGATCTACCAAGCACGATCTCTGCCGAATAGCAACAACAATAATGTAACGCCTGAAGATATTCCCGTGCAATTTGAACCCGATCTAGAGGAATTCAATGAACCGAGACAAAGTCGTCGACGATCTCATATGCAAACGAAAGTTCAAGGTCTACGCTTGAGATTTCAACCGAGGCATCATCATGGAGCACAGCATCGGCGACGTCGTCGTCGTTACATAGGGCCACCACCGCGACGTTGGCCTGTGCCGGAGGATCTTAATATTGAGACGGCCATCTTTACGGACAGTCATCTTTATAGGCATATGGAGAGGAATTTCGGTAACAAAGATGCGGAAAGCAAGCTCATACAGTATGTACTGACTATACTGAACGGAGTGCAATTGCTCTATCATCATGCCACATTGGGTAGACGAATTAATTTCGTACTAAAACGTTTGGACGTTTGGAAATACTCGAATCCACCCGATTTAGAACTCTCTCGGGATGTGGACACATATTTGAATAATTTCTGCAAATGGCAAGAGAAATTTAATCCAGAATCAAATAACAATATATTGCATTATGATCATGCTTTGCTATTGACCGGTTTGGATCTTCTGACAATAGGCAAAAATGGCCAGGAAATGAGTCAAGTTGTGGGCTTGGCTCCCGTTTCGGGAATGTGTACAGCGACGTCGTCATGTACGGTGAATGAGGGCAAGAATTTTGATAGCGTTTTTGTGGTAGCTCATGAAATTGGACATAAGTGAGTGTTTGCTTAAATAGAGAAAGACAGATCAGTTTTCTAAAGTCTATTTTCTTTTTCCTCATTCAGTCTGGGTTTACGTCACGATAGCCAAGAGAATCAATGTGATTCTTCCATGCATATAATGTCACCGACCTTGGGACGTGGTAAAGTCACTTGGTCAAAGTGTTCCAGGGATTATTTAGAGCAATTTTTAACGTAAGTTTTTGAGAGAAAATCAAAATTAAAACTATAATTTCGTTATCAATTTTTACAGATTACCTCAAGCAGATTGTTTATTTCAAAGAGGCAATTTAAAGGGTCATTTGGATCATACAGCTAGTGGCAAGTTGCCAGGTGAAATCTTTGATGCCAATCAGCAATGCATGTTAAAGTATGGCAAGGGCTCGGAAAGGGCCACTCAACAGAGTCGATCACAAATCTGTCTTGATTTGCATTGCCAAATTGAACGTTTTACAAAAACCTCGCATCCAGCCTTGGAGGGCACGGAATGTGGCGATAATATGGTAAGTTTTTCAAAAGAAAGTTATCGATAAGTACTGAATTTTCTGGTCATTTCCTCTGCAGTGGTGTCGTGGTGGTATTTGTGTATTTCGACGGAATCCACAACATTCAAGCGGCTTCAATTCGCTGAGTCAACTGAGTGCAGCGTCCTCGGCGGCTGTGGGTGCTGGCAAGGGTTCGCCGAGTCATGACAAGGCCAGTTTTATGGAATCTAGCACAAGTATGAGTCAACTTTTGCATATGCGTAACGATTTGCCAGGCATCTCCTCTTGGAGTTCTTGGAGCGAACCGGGTGCCTGTGAATCTGGTTGCCTTTACGGACCATCACAGCGTTTGCGTGAGGGTAGCACGGGTTTGCGTACATTTAGCCGAAGTTGTCTCAACTATCATCATCGTTGCATGGGTCGGGATCGACGCTTTGAGAGTTGCATAGCCAAGAATTGCTATCATGTTCCAGTGCAAACAATCAAAACGTATGCCTCACAGGTTTGCCAGAAGGCAAGAAAATCCGACAGTGAACTAACTGGCGAGGGTCAACAGTTGGTATCAACTGTCGAGGAATCGTGTAAGGTGTTTTGTCTAACGAAAAACAATAATACCAAATCACGTCGCTGGATTTTTCCCGATGGCACAACATGTCGTACCAAGTATCATACACAAAATGATATTGGCTATTGCATCGCTGGACGTTGTGAGATCTTTTCATGTGACAATTCGACAACGAATTTCTTTAAAATGGATAATACATTCTGTGAGGATCGCTTTCCCCGCAAAGAGGAGTCCAAACAGCAGTCCACCTATAAAAGATATGCGGACAGGCAAATTGGTATAACGCCCAGGAATCGAAATGAGAATGGTAGACCTAATCTTTGATTGAACTTGTGAATTTGACTTACTAATACTTTCTTTTTGTGTGTTTTACAGAAGTAACCTTTCCTGTTAGTTATCCCAGAAAATCATCGTATGACAAATATAAAAATCACATAGAAAGAACATCTCCGCCGGCATCTCCACCTCCACCTCCCATGCCGGCGCCAGCTTCATTGGTTTCATTGGAACGGCAGAAGCATGATTCGGAATGGCTGATCAAATCTGGTTGCCATTCCAATTGTATGACCGACTCGAAGGGCATTCAAGTGGTCAGTTCACGGTATACTGGAGCTCAGAGCTTTCAACTGTGTTCTCATAAGTTTAAACCATGTGAAACTTTGCAAACTGCCGCCGAATATGCTGAACAAACCTGTGCCCGCTACAAGATGAAAGTGCGTGGTCTATCTGGCCATGGAGCACAAATCTCGGCCAGCATAGAGGAACCCGATCGTAGTTGTCGTGTCGGCTGTCAGGATGAGTTTATCAAGTATCGATATTTTTTGGTCAATGGAAATAGTGGACATTTTCCTCTCGGTACGCGTTGCTCGCAAGTTCATCGCAGATATTGTGTCTATGGCAAATGTTTGGAATTCGGTGAGGATAATTTACCATTGCAACAATCGCATATAAGTCTGGCTTTGTTGCGAAGTCGCCGAGATACGCGGACGAGAAAAAAACGCAGTTTTCTCTACTACGAACCCGTCAATATAACAGAGACCATTACACAAGATTTTCTCAATAGCATTGTGAGTAATCTTATGGACATTGAAAGAGAACCAATTGGTAGGTAAATCGTTATAATAAAGTTAAATATTGATTTCTTAATCGTTTCTATTTGCAGAACTTTCACCTGATAACATCGAATTTACCCAACCCATACACATCTCCATGGACGAACTGAATAGCCACAATAATTATAATAATAATTATAGCTGATAGGTGGGGGGAAAGCCAAACTCAAAGATATCTCCCCCCATCCACTGCTCTCCTGCTCTCTAAAATAGTGCTCTAAGTCTATGTAGCTAACTTATTCTTTAAGCTTTACGAACATTTCAACAAACAATTATCATTAGCGCCTAAGGCAATAAATACAAATATTTAAACAATTATATAAATATCTATCTAAATTTGCTAGGGGGTTGGAAAATATTGACTTTAACTAATGCTTCAATTGGTTCTCAATCAAATCATGTTTCTCCCATAGCATAAGAATATCATGTATTTATATTCTTTAAGTCGAATTATAAACATTTTGTTTATGGAATAATATATGTATGTAGAAATTCAGGAACCTTATTTGCTGTATTAAAGAATGATCATTCATTACAACATTTAGACAATTGCCACCCATGAGGTTTTAAGGACGATCATTTAAACACAATTTACATTTTAAAAGCCCTTTCAAATGATATCTTTTACTTTTGTCGTGAGATAAACCCTTTGCTTTTTCAATTAAAAAATTGTGAATGGATATAGACTCAAAATAGTTGAATGACTTCCTAAGTGGTAGTTTGTAATTTGGATTTGAAACAACAGAACAGAAACAATATAAAATTATACGAAAAATGTTTAATGAATCCAATTTTACAGGCTGACCTTTTTGAGGTCATATAAAAGTGTGTTTTAAGTGTGTGTCCTATTGACGACACTGTACTTAGTTTTTGTCCACATTTGAAATGTATTAAAGTAATATTTTTTGTTCCAAATCTATCCTAAATGAACAATACACAAATATTATCAGAGGTAAACATGACATTGGAGTGGTTAAATGAAATAAACATAATATTGTATCCTAGATTTAGGATTGTAAAATGTAAAACACTTGCACCCAAAAGTATGCTGTAGGCAGTCGAAAATTTTACATTTTTAGTTGTAAATGATTATTAAAATCGCTAACATCTAACAATTAGCTTATTAGTCATTTTTGCAACACGGAACATTTTTTTAATAAATAAATAACTGTAAAAAAATTTCGTCGACAATCTGTAGCATACTTTTGGGTGCACATTTTACAATCCCAGATCCACCACTAATTTCCATTGCTTGATAAATATTCAAAATGATCAATATCTAGTTAAATTTCTAGATATATCCAAGGCCCTTTCTCTTCACTCGATTATTTCTACAGATAATATCGCTTGATCAAAAGGCAAATTCTTCTTAATTGCATTCAATGTTAAACGATTACTTTTGTTTACACTTGTTTTTATTATCTTATCGCTTTAACGTTTATTTATATTTTCATTAAATTGTCATCATATGTTTTCTTTTTTGAATTGCATTGCAATATTTTATTTCACATGCTATTGCAATCATTAACGAATATTCACAAAGAAAATTGACCATGAAAATGGCATTGAATCAAGCACGGAAACAAAACAGGTGAACAAAACACCTGTATGGCCACAATTGTCATTTTCTAAGAGTTATTTAGTATGGATAGCAATTTTATAGTAGATTTCAACAAACCATCATTACCTTGACGTTGAAACTTTTCGTAAAACTGTATCGACAAGAAAGTCTCTTCGGGAAAAGGTAAAGAATACAGTGAAAAACTATGAAATTTTTTAAATATTTATATATTTTCAAAAAGCAAATATTTTATACCATTTAATTTGGCTAAATTTGCATAATCTGTGTGATCTTCTACACCAAAAATTAATGACATTTCTCTATATGTATATGTATTTTTCATAATCTATAGTAGATTGTCATCTATTCTATTCCACGTTGCCCAATCGAAATATTAACTAATTTTCTTCTTACCTTAGAGAATTATTTTGTCTCCCTTAAATTAATTATGAACTAACCATTGGAAGACAATTTCATTTAATTGAATTAATTTACTAAAAGTTCTACGACTGCAGAAGGTAGAAAACGTTCACAATTGATAGCAATTTTTGTTTCAAAGTAAATTGAAATATATCTGACAATTAAATAAAACGTCATAGGAGAACTGCAGCTGTCTCTGCGAATGTTGAAAAGTGTTTCTCTATCCAAATAGATTGACATATAAATATTTTATAGGGTCAACGTTTAGTTTACTTTCGCTTCACCTACATATATATATCATATATGTACTTGTGTAGTACAGGTTAGGCTTAGCCCACTCGATGACTTCTCATCAGAGTTTCCATTTTTCTTCAATTTCGTTATTTTTTTTTTTGGGTGTTCGCATGCAAGCAATACTTGTAGCAATGGCAAAACCATTACCAATATTCGATATCAAAAAAAAAAGAAAAAACGAAAAAAAAGGGTAACAACATTCACTCTCACTCACCCATAAGGCCAGAGCTAAGCAAAAGAAAGAGATAGTCAGGCAGTTAGTACAAGAGTGAGAGAGAGTATGAGAGCAATAGGTTTTGGGTGTATGCGTGTAGAAAAAAATTAGATAAAACACCTACGAAACGGCTGAATATGCCACAGTCGAAAAGGAAAGCGCGCGCCGAGCAAACCAACTCGAAACAAAAATCGAAGAATAATGTATGTAAATGAATAAAACCAAATTTAAGTGAAAAGTGTAGTACAAGCCATTGAAAGTGAAATTAAACATTGTGAAAGTAAAAGAAGAAAAAAAAGTCTCAAAGGACCTCTTGACCGGTAAACGACTGTTTGACGTAGACAGGGTCAAAACCCATTGTCAAGTTCAATGCACTACTTGGCTAAGAAAAACCACTTGAATGCAACTTTTGAATAATTCATATATGTTAATTTACCACAAAATAAGTGTCTGCTATGTGTGTTTGTGTAGGCGCGTGTGTTTGTGTGCATTTTCAAATACAGTTAATTGGCATTGACGATATTACTGGTCTAGAGGGTAACATGATTCGTTTTGCCTACCCCAAGGGACTCATCAAATTTGGGTCAAATTTTTAACTAATTTACTTTTATTTCTTACAAAACTGTGTCAATTGCTTACACGCAATTGCCTTAAATTGTTCATTTTTTTATTTGGGGATGGAGGACCAATTAGTCATTTTGGGGTTGTAAAATTTTTTCCTTTTCATTCAATGAAAACTTTAGCACGTGCCCCAAAACAAGTTGAAAAAAAAAAGGAAATAGACAAAAGGGAAAGAACCTTGAGGTTGGTCCGTTCATAAATACTAGCTTGAATGATTCAAACGGTATACAAAAATCGATTTCAATGGATATTCCTAATTGGTTTGTTTTTGTCAGTTAAGTGCGCGACCCATATAAGTATGCTATAGTTTCTTTTTTGCTTTTGTTTGACGTAAGAAACAAGTTAAATGCATTAAAAAAATACTGACCACAGGAAACTATAAAACTGTAGTTAAAATAAACACACATATGCTCTTTTAACCTCTACCTCTACCTCCCCTTTCGACCATCCGATTGCCGCGTTGTTCCCATTTCAAAACTGATTGTCTATGCAAGCACGCACCTCAAAAGGACTTCAACTGACCACGAACCAAGTCAGACACTGTTGAACTGTTAAAGGCAACGGATCTAGCCTAACCAGCCTAACCAGAAGCTTCATCATCCATACAGAAATGTTTCAAGTGAATCACTCGGATTGGAGTGATGCCCGAAGCCGTGGACTTTAATTTTTGTTCCACACACACGTTTAAATAATAAAAATAAAGCAAATAAAGGCAATTCATAATAATGCCTCCCAAACGACGAAGAAGATTTCATGGACTCTATTACCATTCATCGCCACCAAAAGGTGAGTAAAATATAATAAATATGTATATAATACAAACATAAAGGAATAATCATGTTAAACTTAATTGTTGACGGAAAGAATGGCTGAGGGCCAATAGCATGCCATCAAAAAATTTGCATATTGCGTGTTGTCCTCGTCGTCGTCAGCTCAACAAGTTTTTCGTCTCCCACCAACTTTACTCTGAAGTGTTTGTGTGTGTGTATGTGTGTAGAGTGTATGTTGCGGTGGAGTTGAAGTTGATGTTGGAGTATCTCACAGGCTATTAAGTGGCAAAATGCTAATGCGCCATTTCCGTGGCAATTTCGAATTGACTTTTATGGTTGTGTGTGAGCTAAACTAATTTACATGTCACTAACTAAATAAAATGTCTAGAAATATTCCTTAAGTGTGAGCTATGTATAGAATGTCTTGTACAGAAACCTTGACATATAGTCTTACATGTGGGTAAATGTTAATGACAAAACAAAATTTGTTTGCCATGCTTAACAAAGAAAGAATTTGTCACCTTAAAGAGAACCTACAATTTGGTTAGCCTTTTAGTTAGATTAATTTAGATTTATACGAGAAATGTTTTACCAGAAATCTTGAAAATTTTACTTAACATTCAAACTCAAAAAAAGACTTTCTTAAATATTTTTGGAGCAACTACATAAAAAGATACATAAAACAGCTTTTAAATTTTTATATACAGAGTCTAAAATTTTGTCCTCTTAATTTAAAAATATCATGAATGAGTTTGACAAAGTTTATAATTTCAGATAGATTTTAAATTTTTTAAAAAGAGTTTAGGAAGTTTGGAAACTTCTTTACCCTATAGGGAATGAATTACCTTAAAAATTTGTTAACTTTCAATGCCAAAACGATTTACGTTTCAAATTTTATAAACATAAAGTAAACACACACAATGTCTTTAATTTTTTAATGATAGATCAGAAATTTTGATTCAGAATAGATCGTTAACTAAATTTTTTAATTATAGATCAGAAATTCTGATTCAGAATAGATTTTTAACTAAAGCCGCATTCAGAGTTTTAATTTGATATTTCTAAGGCCCCCTCCCACTTGAAATGTTAATTGAATATTGCTGTAGTGAAAAAAGGCTATAAATTTAATAAAATACTCAAGAAGTTAATAGCAGATATTTAACTACGCAAAAAAGTGTCAAAACAAAAGAAAAAGTACATAATAATTATCTGAAGAAATGCTTAAAACAGTTTTACATTGCATTTGAAAAAGTTGACTTCTATTTGGAAAATGCAAGACATCATTGGCATAAAGGAACCTTCCTTCTCACGTAGTTGGTCCCTTGGCATTTTGGGTTATTTTTCAGACATAAGTTAGGTCAGAAAAAAGGTCAGCACGCGGAGTTTTTAGACGAGTCATGGACGACCTTTTCATTCCTTTGCAATTTTAATTGCATTTCATGTCAGTATTCTTTGATTTCACTATGGATTTTTTCTGCATTTCAATACACTTTTAACTTTAAAAAATTCGAACATTTGCCAAATTTAGGTCTAAAATGAATTAAAGTAATAAAAATTATCAACTTATTAAAGAATTTCAAATATTCACAAAATTTATGACTAAATTAGTGTGAGGAAGTTCTTTAAAAGTTCCCAAAAGATTGTCATTGGCATACTAAATGTAGAATACATTTGAACTAATAAAACCTTAAGTAAGTCATAGAATATCTAATTAGTTGGCAGCGGTAAATCGAACACAAGTAATATAACCCACATTTGCTTACTTAATTTTTAACGAATTTCATGCACCAAATAAGTAGGCTATGAAAACATGTTGAAGTAATTTCTTAAAGAAAGTATGGTTGGTCCCCTGCCAGAAACATATTTCTGGCCACCTATATCTGCTCTAATGAAAATGTTTACTTTTCCACTTACATAACACACACACACACACGGATACACATAAATATATATGTATGTCGGTGATTGTATATAAATACGTGACCTGCCAGTTGTGTTATTTATTCATGCCTCAACGAAGGAAGAGCGCGCGAACAGGACGCAATTATCCCTAGCCATTTTTTTTCTTTTGGTTTTTTTTTACTGTTTTGTTGCGCCCTCCAATCCTTCATCATCAGACGGTTGCTCCATCCTCTCTCCCCACCATTTGCATTTTATTTTCCTGTTTGACCACAACAGAAACAAGTGAATTGAGCTGTCCTAAATTCAACACCTTTCGTAGAATTTTAGTTAGCCAACGTAACTCAAACTTGGCAGACGTTAAAAAATAAACACACACTCACTGAACTAGCTATCCCCAACTAACAGGAAGGCCAACTGAGTAGGCATAGGTTACAAAGTTAGTACAATTTTATTTCGAAACCCACATCGTATATATATATATATTTATTTTGTAACTCGACTTAAACACTTTTTCTGAAAAAAATGACTATTTCACCTGCAGTAATGCCAATGAATCAGAATGGACGCAAGCGACGTGACAATGATGGTAAGTCCGGCCTTTAATCTATATACATTCATATATTCATATTCCTAGTATAGTTATAGTTGACTTTTAATTGTGGGAAAGTAACATTTCCAGCTGCGCTTTTCCTTTATCAATGATTTACATTTAGCCACGTGTGTGAGTGGATTCAATTTAAGGTTTTCAACCTTGAAAGAAACTTTTGCGTATTTTTCAAGTTGCAAAAATTTCCAAAAAAAAAAAACATAAAACGGAAATTGTCTCAAGTTTCACCCTCTTTTTTCGTTTCTTTTAATGCCACTTTAATGTAACTGAAAAGTCAAACATTTATTGCAATTTTACCTTTTTAATTTAGTTTTTTCTTCTCTCTTTTTTTTCTTTTTTTTGGCAAATTGCATGCCAACACGAACAGTTTGTACATCGTTTTTGGACTTGTTCCTCCCCCTAAGAAAAAAAAAACAGAATTGTTTACTCTTTGCGAGAGTTTGGGGTATATGGAATATTTTATTAGGCTATTGAACTGAAATTTCCACTAGTCAGGAGACATCAGATGTAAAAAGCTCTTAACTTTGTAAGCTTATCTATCTACGAATGCTTTTAAGTTATTAGTTTTTATTTCATTAGTTAGATTCAAGATGTTTTTTAAATCAGCTGATTCATCATTTTCGAGTGGACAAATTTTCATTAATTTTTACTTCAATTTGGAATAATTTATGCAAGAGTTCTTAGCTACTTAAGCTCTGTTTTCAATTAAGAAAATTACATCATATCTAATTTTATGATATCAATCAAAGGATATAATTGATAAAATCGAATTTAATTCGTATTGCCTATGACTTATATAATATGTGGAGCTCTATTATTATCATAAAAGATTCTGAAATCAGCAAACTCTCTAAATTTTCTTACCTTTAATATTAGTATCACATTTTTCATTTCACACAATACATTTATTAATCAACTCTTTATTTAAAATATATAGAAAACTTTAAGGATATCATTTAGCTATAATTTTTCTAAGAAATTTACCAACAAGACATATATTAAATAGATCCAGTTCCATAGTTCTATATAATAATACTCATACACAAAAAGAATATAAAAAAGATTTTAAAATTTAAAATGTAGTTCTTCTAGAGTATGAAATCATAATTCTCAGACTAATTGAGTTCGAACCTATTCAAAAAAGTATATATTTTTATAATTTGTATAATTGTTATATATCTTGTTTTATATTCCAACCAATATATAGGTACAACTGTTGTGTTCCACCCACAACTGTTAGTTAGGGTATAAGGAAAAGTGTGATAGATCATAGAAATATAATTTATTTTTGGGCCATGTATTTTTTCAATTTCCAATTTTCGCCTTTTGCGGCTAATAGATTTCTCGGTGAAATTATCAACTATACGTATCTGGATGCACGAAAAGGAGATTGGCAAATTGACTCGCATTCTGTGGGCGGGCCAAGGACATCGCCTATGCCAACAGGCTAGCAATAATGGGCGTGTCAAGCGTTTTTTGGCAGCAGTACCGCACGTTATGGTAAGCCCCATTCGATTTTCCCCTATATATATTCATAGATAAAATAACTTTTTTTCTCTACAATAGAATGCCATTAAGGATTTGCATCAGGCTGTTATAGATAATAATCTAGAGACCCTGCAAGTACAATTAGAGCCACCAGTACCCGCTGCTTTGGTCACTTGCAAAGATGGCAATGGTTTGAATGTTATTCATAAGGCAGCCGGTTTGGGTCATACCAAGATTTTGGAATATTTAATTGGCATATGGCCGGAAGGTGCCCATGAGATAGACATAACGGGCAAAACGCCGCTTCATTGGGCTGCGAGTGCCAAAAATAATATGCGCTGTTATACGCTTCTCACCCAGGCGGGTTGTGACGAAGAGGCTTTGGATTATGTGAGTGGGGCAGAGTGTTGTGTGTTGGGGGGTGGTAAAGTAATTAAAATTGGCTGCAAATTTATTACAGAAAATGAAGACACCTTCGTATTATCGTCATAAGCCTCATGAAATTGAGCGTGCCTTTTTGGTCTATGTGCCGGAAGCTCCACGTGTTTCGCCCGATAGCGTTACCGACTGGGAGGCCTTGAATGATGGCGAGAACGGGGTTGGTGGTGGTGGTGGGGGTGGTGATCACAGTACATCCCAAGAAATTGGCAAGGTTGGTGGTATAGAAAAACATTCCCGATGATAGTGTAAGGTAAATTCTTTTTTCCCTTTTAGAAAGCGATTTCGAAAATCGTTTCTACCCAACAAAATGGTCGCAAATCTTTAGATGATAGTCTAGAGAATACTTCAGAATTGGATACCATTGAGGGGTAAGTAAAGTGATGACGTATGACAGGAGGCAAGTTGGACAAGTGGGAAGAGTTTTGCTTCTTTTGGCTGGCTTTTTGGCTTGGATTTTGTTTCTTTATTTTGTTTTTTTTTTTGTTTTCCCTTCGGTTTTTTGCATTTTGACTAGTCTAAGTGCCAATGATGAGTTGGAAGACGATGACCTATCCAAGGTGGAGGAGAACGGCCAAGAGAATGGCAATGGCAATGACAATGGGGACGCAATGAAACGACGTCCCGAAACCCCAGCCACATTTGATCACAATGGTCAGGAGTCAGAAGAGAGTGAAGATGTGGAGGTTAGTTGGTTCTAACTAAAATATAGATATAGACAAATTTTTTTTGGGTAGATCAATTTTCGGTTTGAAATATTTTTGAGCACTTGAAAGCTTTTGCTGTCATATTTTACTTACTTATGATGCTCTCTTACTTACTCTCTTTCTGTGTGTGTTGTCTATGTGTGTTGTTGTTGTGTGTGTGAAAGTAAGCCATTGTCGGCCTTTAAACAAAAGCTTTTATTTTTGTTTTTTTTAGACCAAAAGAAACACTAAGCTTATTGTACATACAATAATAACAATATTATTGACTGGTAAAGATGAGTCGAAGATGAATTTGTATATATATATATATATTTTTTTTTTGTATATTTTATTTGGTTGTGGAAAGCAAATCAGTTCCCGACAATTGTTTACTTTTACAGAATGTGGCGAGAGATGTAAGCCAAGCAACAGAAGAAAATGGGAATGAGAAGGAGGAAGTTGAAGCAGCAGATCAGAAACAGCAAGATGAAGAACAGGTTGAAATGCAACAAGAAGAGGAGCAGAGCAAGCAGGAGGAGGAGCAGGAGGAGGAGAAGCAAAATGATGAGCAAGTTCTAAACGAAAAGACTGATGACATTGAAGAAGAGGCTAAGGATGATCAAGAAAATGATGAAACTGAATTGGATGAAAGGCAAACTAATGGAGATGATGATAAAGTAAATGATGAAGTGGCTGTTCCTGCTGAAAATGAAGATGATAATGCTTTAGCTGAGCCTCCTGCAGAGCCTATTAAAGATGATGATGATGATGATGACGATGAGGTACACATTGGCGTACTCTAAACTTTGTGAACCCGTCCAATATCACCCCGCCCACAAATACCCTTCTGTATCTCTGTAACTCTCTCTCCCAATCTACCTGTGTCTCTCTCTGTCTCTCTCTCTCTACAAGAAGTGTGTTTTATTGTAGTGTTTTTTTTTTCTCTCAATGCAAATTTTTGATTGATATTTCATTTTCTGTACTTTAATGTGGCGTTTCTAAACCAATGTGACTTGTAAAATGATTAAAAATTTCATCAAAAAAAAACCTAAAAGAAAGCAGTGCAAAGCAAACAACTAAAAACAATTAAAACTAACTGCAGCTTTACCTAAATAATCATTCTATTGTACCTACATATATATATATAGCCTATATATTTTATAAGATGCAAGTGTTAAGTTCTCTTCTAAAATGAAAAAATACAATTAACAAATTTTAACTTTCAATAAATTATTTGCAACCAGTGTCTTTTGTTCAAAAATTGCACTATACAAAAAAGACAACAACTAATTCTCAATGTGCCTCTTTTTTCATGTGTGTTATTTTCTATATATTGTGTTTTTTTTATTTTGGTTTTATTCTTAGATTCAAATCAATGCCAAAATACGCCTCCATTTTTTTGGTTTTGTTTTTGCACCACATGCATATCGATTGGCAAATATCAGCAGCTGTTTACTTCTAGATAGACGACTGACTTTATAATAATATGAAAGTGAGACGGTGGGGAAATGTGCAGCAGAAATTTCACTTTCATTTGCCAGGGGGAAGACTTCTGACATATATGTGGGTGGATTACGGTTTAGAAAGAGAGTGACTTCTCCAAGACACGGGGAGTGGGAGGACCTGTCATTGTATCCAAATGGCAACGGAGCATGCAAACACGTCAAAGGAGTAGAGAAAACAGTTGCAGGCATTAGATATAGCTATTACCATGATGTAGACGAGATATTCTCCTATTTTTAAGGGTCTCGTATAGTTATTTTACTATTTTCCATTTAACTGCAGTACCTTAAAACTGATTTATGATTTAAATTTGCATAAGGTGGCATCAAAAACTAATCTAAAACTGTAATAAACAAAACAATTTTTGTTTTTTTTTAGTGAGAAATATATAATTTTATTACACTTTATTTGTTGTTGGCACTCTTGTCTGCATACAAGTAGTATGCACTGTGTGTAATGTGTATTTATGTATATGTATCTATAGTTGTGGCCAGCACTTAGCCAAAAATGAAATTGTTAAAAACTGAAATGTAAAACCGAAAAACAAAACAAAAACTCCTCTTCAAAATAATTCATCTAGGATGTCATAACAACTGCCAAACAAAATGGTAAACTGGAAGAGACAGAACCCCAAATCGAGGCACAAGTGGAGCAACAAGAAGTCCAGGAGCCAGGAACCACCCAGGAAGATGCCAAGGAGCCAGAAGATGATGGCAATGAATCGCTTACGTCATCACTGGCCATTGAGGGTTTTGTGCAAGGAGCCTCTGAGGATTTTACAGTTCAGTCACAAACTGCAGCTTATCAAGTTGATGATGAAGTATACGATGCTAAGAATTATCCAACTCTATCTCTAGCTTAGTTGCTAATATATATCCTAAAGCACTTGGCTTCCCTCTCTAAGTTGCGCTACATCACCAACTTTCTTGGCTTTCTTTTGAATGGCTTTCAATGGCTGAAATTCGATTTTATTTTTTTATTTATTTCACCTTGCTTTTACCTGAGCACAATGTTAAACAATTGCAACAACTTTTTTATTAATTTTTTGTTATTTCTCTTCTTAGGACTTGCCCATGCAACAGATTGTGGAATCGGGTGACCTTGAACAGTTGGCTGAGATTGTCTTGAATGGCGAAGGTTCACGATTACTGGGACAAAAGTCCAAAGATCCAGATATTCAAGCGTTTCTAAATAATGTGCCTAGCTATATGGTAAGACAGATGTTTTTATTTGTTTGCGATGTAGCCAATGTTGTATGTTGTAGGTTAATCTTTGAGTCTATAGAATACGTAGTACATAGTATATAATATAGAAAATTCAACATATTGCTTTGCTTTTGTAATGGCATGTTTTTGGGTTTATAATGTCTACCTAATGCAAAATTGTCCTTATGACAATAAAGTATAAAAAGTTTGCAAATATTTTATATATTATTAATTATATATAATGGAAAGAACATATAAACTAAATAATTTTAACATAAAGTTACAAATAATATATCGATAGCATTTATATAGCAAGACAAAAAATGGATAATCATAGCACAAGAAACGATCTATCAGCTCAGGTCATGGGCGACTCCCTGGAGGGAGTCCAGGGGCTCTGTACGCCATCGAAATTTCCAATACTTTTTTTTTAACTCTTTTTATTCCGTTAAAAAGTCCTAAAAATGTTTTGTTCGGAGAGATTATCATATTGACAAAATGTCGAGATCAAAAATTACTACAATTACTGAGCCAAAATTCTGAATTTTATGATTCCCAAAAACATTTTATAAATCCGCTCATGGATCGGTTCAATTAATATCATATTTATTTATAAACCAATTTATAATCTTATAAAAGAATGGCTATTTAAATTAAATACAAAAAGATGAGTTCCCGGTCGCTAATGCTTAAGATATATGGAACTAACTTTGTAATTATCCATCCAATTTTAGAGCATCGACATTGCAATTCGTCACCTTCATATAAGTCATACCAGATTAGGCATGAAACCGTCAAAAAGCAGTTTTTGCTATTTGCTTCTCGTGCCTTAAGATTAAGACCATTTTGTAGTAGAGTTCTTTTTGTTAACCTTCGTTTCTTGAATTATCCGTAGAACTAAGCTTGGTATGATTTTTAGGCACATCTTCTAAATGGAGACATAGACTATACTGAGTAATTGACTCAGGTTAACTTATCATATAGACGATCTAGACATGCCTCTATTCCTTTATCTCAAAGTCGATCTACGAACTATGCTTGATAAACATTTTATGATTCTCTGAGCTGATTACAACCTCCCACACTCTGTAATCTGCTAAGAGTTTTCTCTTCCTCTACAAATGTCATTTATTCTTTCCTATTAAGCTCGTATGTATGTAGATAGCCGTAGTGTAAATATTCTAATCTGTTTGGCAGTTTTTTTTACCAACATATAAAAATTTCAACTTTTATCGCAACGAATGTGCTAATAAACAAACATTCTTAAAAAAATTTATGTTTTATTCTATTCAAAAATCCGAAAAAACTTAATCATGACAATTGCTATGCAATGTAATCACTCGATCTTTTCTTTATAGATAGTAATAGATAGAAAAAGCAAGTGATAATGAAAAATCAAAATTAAGAAACTGAAGAAACTCAAACTCATTCATCTCAATTTAGTGTATGGTTACTTTTGAATGAAGGAAAATAGGTAAAGAAACTTCTGGGTAAAAGTTAACTTCTGTCATCATATCGTATAACCAAATCAAGCCCATGGTAAACATTTTTATGGACTTTTCAAGCCATTTCGTAAGCCGAAACATAAACTTTCAACCTTTATGTACGCTCATTTGGGAAAAATGTTTGATTTGTAGCTTTTACGATTGCATTTCCTGGTTTTGGCCTACTAATTATGCATACGCCTGGTTTAATTTTTCTCTAATTTTCTTTTTTGGCTTTCGGCAGGAGAAAATCCATCGCGTGCATGATGCGGCACGTGATGGCAGTTTATTGGCATTGCAGCAGGCTCTGGATCGGCGGAAGTTTGCCATAGCTAAGGACGATATATCACCAAATGGTTCGACACCCTTGCATGTGGCCGTGCTCTTTGGACACACAGGTTAGAGCCAGTTATTATTATTATTATTTATATGCATTGGAGTTCATATTTTTTATAATTTTTCATTCTCCCTCTTCATTCTTGCTCACTCGAACAAGATATTGTACGATATTTGGCCTCTCGTTTTCCGGAGACCATGGCCGTAACCGATAATGATGGACGTACGCCCCTTCATTATGCTGCCACAATTAAGGATAATGGTCATTTTTACAATATGCTAATGCAATTGGGGGCCAATCCCAAAGAACTGGATAAGGTAAGAACCAAAAAAAAAATTAGGTAGAATTTTTTTTTTCTTTTTCTTTTTTAAACTTGATGAGAAGGCCAACACCTGGCTTGACTTTCAAATGTCAGAGCTGCAAGGCTCTCAAATCAATATGCCATAAATATAAAATTACCTCAAAAACAGAACAAAATAACTATTGTAGGGGAATTAGTTACTAAAACTTGCATTTAAAATTCAATAATAAATTACACGCAGCTGGGTCATACGGCCGAGTTTTATTTGGATATGGACAAATCGAAAGATATACTCACCTACACCGAATTGCTCAATGTTTTTGGGGCCGAAGAACTTGAGAACCAGTTGCTCAGTGATCAAGGTATGGGGGCATAAATGTACACTCTAAAAAAATTAGTAGCCGCTGTTAAAAAAAAAAAACACAATTTTATATTAATAAAAACTACTATCAATTCCTTGAAATTCGTCCTAAAAGTTATGACAATTAATAACTTATAATTATTTTCCTTTAAAACATTTAAAAAAATATATTAAATTATAGACATTGATATACAAAATGTTTCCATAAATTAGGAAAGGACCTAAAATGTTGACAGCCTTTCTTTTTGGGACGAATTTCTTCGAGTCTTCGTTTTGTTTTCAGTTTTTAGTTGAGTGTATTTTGTTTACCTACCCCACTCACCCACCAAGTCACTTCTTATTGCCTTGCTTTTTGTCTGACTTTAGTTTCACACACTCAACAAACACACACACACACTCACACTCGATTCAAGCAATCAACTCACCAACCCAAACATTTCAGACCACCCTCCAATCCAAGTAGAAATAATTAAAATCTATTCGTTTACTAACTCGAACTTCCGCACTGGACTGGTTACCCTTATGGCCTTCGTCCATTTAGTTCTCCGTCATCGATTTTCAGTCGCCTGCCGCACGTCCTTCACAGTCACACACTAACTTGACACACACACCATCACTCATTGTTCACTATTTACTGCCTCAATCCATGTTCATGCGTAATTTCGTTCAGGACGACTGTACGTTACTTGGCCTTTACCAGTCCAGTATTATTTTACGAAACAAACTAGTGACAACTGTAGAGCGGATAAAATAATAACTATTAAATAATGGCGGCAAATCGAGAATTCTTTAATGAAATAATTCACAATATTGATGATATATTTGGTATGTGTCGTGAAATTATTTAGCAACTTGCACTAATTGTTAGTTAAGCTTCTTACCTCCCTACCCCCCCGCATTGCACTTGCACCCGCCCAAAATTCTATAATGAATAATATCTTTTGTGCCTCGTTGTGGTGTGTGTGTATTGTGTCTCTATATATATATATATTCTAAATTCTTGTGATTGATAATCATCAAAAATTGAACAAAAATTCCACAATTTGGTTCGCTCAGTTCCCGATGATTTGCATAGCGCACGTCGTGAGTTGCAGGATGGAGAAATTTCGCGAACTTTGGAACGCTGTTTCAGTGTCATTGCCGAGTCGGGCAAACTGCTAAGCGGCACTACAGCCTCAGCCTTATCGCATCGGAAACCCCTGAGTGCATCGTCCTTACAGCTATCGGTTACTAGCTATCTAAGCCGTTTCCTTAAACGTGCCGTCTATGAGAAAATCAAGCGAAGGCAAACACGTTTGGATCACAATCTCTTCGATGTCTTGTGGCCAGCCATGCGGAAGACATCGAAAGCTCGCCATCTTGAAGAGGACATCAATTGTGGCATCATTGCACCGGATTTTGATGTCTTTGTGGTATTCCAGGAGTTTCTAGTGCCACTGCTCAAAGATATGCATTGCCTGAATATTGATGCCGACTTTAAGCCACATCCTCGTTTGGCCTACTTTCCCATGGATAATGGTGAACGTTTGAATACAGCGGCCTTTGTCTATGACGATGAATCGTTGCTGGTCACCAGATGTATAGTGGAGGCTTCACGTAATTTGGATCAATTGGAATTGCCATTGAATCTGACAATTGGTCAAATTGAACAAGCCGAACGCATGATGATGGGAAAAATATTTACAGCGAATTTTGCAGAGGCCATTGGTGAGACGGAATCGGGAAACTATTATACACTCACCGAGCTATTGGAACCTGATTCTGAGGTGGCCAATATGTTGACTAATTTGGGTCTAATGATATCACTGTTGGATACCAAAGATCTGGTTCAAGCGGCAGAGTCCACAGCATTCAACGGGGCCCTGTGGCCGTATGGGCGAGGTGTTTATGTCAGTTCGGCTCACAATTTGGCTTTATGGTTGAATTGTCAGGAGCATTTACGTGTGATTTCATCGACAAGTAGCAAAGATCCGGCTGATATGGGTGCGGCATATACCCGAGTTGGACGAGCTGTCACATATCTGGAAACGCAATTGCATTTCAAGGAGAGCTATCTACTTGGCTATCTGCAATCACGACCTGCCTTCTTGGGTACAGGCCTGAAAATGACAACCATTGTGAAATTGCCCAATTTGATGAAGGAATTGGATAATCTGCGTCATTTATGCTCAGTGCGTGGCCTTAGTATGGTGACGAATCGTCTTTCAAAGCTCACTGTGCGTCTTATCAATATGCAGAGCATGGGCATTGTGGAATATGTCTTATTCCAGGACTATTGTACAGCTGTCACCAATATTCTATCCTTGGAGAAGGACATGTCATTGACAAATTCTAAACATATTGCCACCATGTTGGTGAAAATATTTCGACGCAAGAAAAACAGCATTGTCGATCGAAACTAATGATCCACCATCCACCCATATTCCATCATCAAATTGTATATATATATGCTTATATCTACAGCACCAAATCTTATCCAACGATTAATACACTAATATACTTGTAGCCGTAGACCTTCTCCTCTATTCCTGCTTATGCTGAGCTTCTACGTTTCTACATACGCCGCACCGCCAATATCAAAACCGTGTTTCTCTCGTAATCGTAAGTTTCTGTTATATCCTTTCAGTTTTACACATAGTACCAAATAAAAAACAAAGAAAAAAACAAAAAAAAAACTAGTCCTAGTTGTGTCCTGTTGTGATGATGGCAAAGCCAAAGTTTTTAATATTATTTGCCAAGTTTTAATTTTTATTTTAAGTTTTCATTTCGAGCATCTCTCATGTGAATTGCGTTTACCTGCTTTCAATGTGTTCCATTTGTGGGGTTCCATCCTTAGCATTCGATTGACTAAATTCCTATTCCTCTCTGGATTCAATTTGCAGGTCCAAAGGCATCACAACCCATGAGCAATCTGCAAGCGAATCCCATCTTTAAGACCGAACAAGGCAAATATCTCGCAGATTGTAAGTTTATGTCAATAATTTTTATATTTGCAGATGGTCAAAAGTAAATTTTCTTTTTTTTTTTTATGGCTAAAAGATTTTTTCTTGTTTTCAAGGTGTAATTAATATATTAGTTTAGAAATTGTAAATTAACCATAACTGAATAATTTTTATTTTAATTTGATAGATTAATCTTTAAGAAACAAATTTTTTGCTAAATTATTTTTTAATGTTTAATGGTTAATATCATTATAGTAATTGTATTTACCTTTTTTAAAATGATCTTGGTATTTGAGATTCATTGAACTACAAAGCCTAAAAGTATGCAGTTCGAATTTTCATAAAAAAATCAAAATGTGAGGGAAAGCTGACAAAGGTCGCCAATTATATTTGAGGCAAATACAAGTAAAAAATACGTGTTAAGTTTAAAATTTTTACTTGATAACAAGAAATAAATTAACTTTTGCCCATTTTGCATTCTGAAAGAACAAAATTTATTAAGCACTCTAAAACAAATACCTACAATTTTCCATCTCTCTTAGCCCTCGCTGAGCCACTCATCAAAGCCCTCACGGAAATTGCCCAAAAACGTCCAAAAGATCCAGTGGCCTATCTTTCGGGTTATCTTCAGCAAATTGTGGGCGAACGTAAGCCCATTACAGAAGTTCAAGTTCATTCTGGTAGCAATAATTCCAGCACTTCGACAGCCAAATTGGCCAATAGTACGCGTAGTAATAGTAATAACAGTCGAGGTGCCTTCACCTCGAACAATAATGCAAATACAGATATTATAGAACTAGATGATGAATCCGCAGAGCAACAAGAGGCCGAAGATACACTGACCTCTCAGCATATGGAGGAAAGAGATGAGCATGGACAGAGTATGTTACATTTCGCCTGTGCCCGTAGCCATCGGCGTGGACAACTCTTTACATTGATCGAGGAATCCCGCATAGATATAACCTATCGAGATGAACTATATCGCACAGCCCGAGATGTGGCCCTGCAGGCCAATCAACCGAATAATGCTGCGGAAATTGATCGATATGTGGTGGCTCAGGCAATTATAGGTAAGAAAAATTAAATGAATTTTGTTTTTAAATTTAAGTAAATTTTCTCTCTATTTCATTAGGCAATGTGGAAACCTTTGAGCAACTGGCTTTACAGGGTTATGATCACATATTGGATTTGGAGGATGATAAGGGCAAATCTATAGTGGACGTAGCTCTATCCCGTCACAATGATGATTTGGTATCATTCCTGGGAAAATTACGCACCCTAGAAGAAACGCGTGAGGAACTTCATCAAATGATTAGAGATAATAATATGGAGAAAGTCAAAGAATTGACCTCTATAACAAATGCCAAGTGGTTCATTAAGACCAAAAACTATTATGGTAAGTTAAATGAATAGGAACCTGGACTGAAATTAACTAATCTTATACTTATTTATAAGAACTTCTTAATTTTTTGTTCTAAAAAGGGAAATTTATGCATATATGTAGGAACACCTAGGCGACTGAACAGAAAATAATCCTTAAGCCACTTTATATTTAATAACAATAGATTAACATATGTGTTTGAAAGAAATAAACAGAGACCAACACAACCTCTTCATCTATCAGCTCAAGCCTCAATCCTCTTCGATTATTAACCTATTGATGGATTTAACACTGATATCGTGCTGGGCATTTTTATATGCGTGAAAATAATTCTCTTTCTCTTCTCATTTTTTAAAAACAAACCTTTGTTCAAACGACTCTGACTCTGTAAATGAATTATGTATATTCGAAAAAGTAGAGCAAAACTTTGTTTCTTATTCATTCTCTTTAAGCCGGTTTAATTATAATTAATAATGTCGCTCTCAAAACCTAATTATATACATTCGCTTAAGAATTTACTTACTTACTTTTGGTTACTTTTCTTTACTAATACATTAGTCAGAGATGTAAACACCACTTTACATAAGAATCACTTTATTTTTTTGACACGTTTTGAAGTTTATAGAAAACAGTTTGTAAGTTTCATTAGAATCTCGACTATGCACTTAATCAAAGAGTGGATAGATAGCCATTTAGATAGTATATATTTAAAAACTTGACTAATGAGGCTACATATTGGTGGTTTTTATTAATAAATACAAATATTTTATATGCATTAGTAGTTGTGAGACTCACAAGGTGACTCTATCGACAAATACTTGTTAGGAAAAAGGGTATTTTTGGTACTTTTCATTTAATGCCTTATTATTCTAAGCCTGATTGGCTGGTGCGAATGTCGTCTTAGTATCCCGATAGCCTCTTTTTTAAGTGGAAAAACTTATTGTATGATTCATTGAAGATACTTTAATATCCCCCAATCCCATAAAGTCGTTGCAAGCTATATAATATATGATTTTGATATAAGTTAGCTATATTAAACTTCTATTGCATAGAAACTCATATGCAAAAGTTCAGCATTGTAGCGGTCTAGGAGGAGTTTGCGTTGATCAAGACATGACCTCGCCTCGTCGTGCCAATCCAAAATATATATACATTGTACGTTTTGGAGATGCTCTTTTCTTTTCTTTTCCTTAATATACTCCTTTGACAAAACACTTCTCGACATAGACATACGTAATATGAAAAAGATGTTTTTAAATTTTTGGAGGATACATTTGATAAAAACTTGAGCTCAATTGAGCATTTACTTTTTAGAACACGATCAAAAATAAATGTAGAGATTATTTTTACACTATTAATTTGTGTTTTCTTTTTACATTAAAGGTCGCACTGCTTTGCACATAGCCGTTCTGAAAGAGTCCGAGGAAATGGTTCAACATTTGGTTAAACTTTGCCCCGAGGCCCTAAAAATCACCGATAATGTAAGTGCAACGAGAAAACATTTTCGCTTTTAATTCGACTAATTTTAGTATCCTTTTTTTCCTTTTAGCTTGAGCGCACTGTCTTACACTATGCCATGGGCACAAATTCATTGGAGAGCGTTAGTCGAATTTTGATACAAAACGGAGCCAAACGTACGGCCAAGGATCTAAAGGGTCGCCAGCCTAGCTATTATTTCATTAATAAGGCGGATATATTACGTCTACAGGAGGAAGAAGAGGAGAGTCGTTGAGTTATAAGTGAAAGATCGATTATATTTAATTTTTAGTGAAATAATAATAAAAATAATAATAACAATACGCAAATAGAAACTAATCAGATGTCATTTAACTACAAGTTCCGTTTCATGAAAATCCAGTTGACAACTTTCCCTTGTGGGTATCATTATAAGTGATCCTGAAGTGTAGAGATTAGAGAGCGCCATGCCAACGACATGCCGTTTAGGCAGACAAGTGCAAGGCGTGATGATAATAGTGTTTCGTATGATAAGACCCTAGGGAGCCAGGCAAGCCAGCGAGTCAGTGATAAGATTATACTCAAAACCCCATTACGTTGTTGTTCTTACCGAGCTTCAATTGACTTTGACATGCCAGAGGCTAGCTAGCTAGAAGAACAATGACGTCGCCTTGACATCTGGACAAATGGACAATTGGACATCTGGACACGGGTCTTTCCCTTTTCATCACTGACGTTGTAAACTATGCCAATCATTTGAATTTCACTTTCTTTGACGTACACAACCACACACACACCAAAATGATTCTGTCTGTCTTTTTCTCTATCTCTATCTCTGGCTATATCTCTCTTCGTCTCTCTCACAGCTGGGTATATCATATCGCTTGGTCTCTCTTTGTTTTGACTGTGATTTTGTGCGGACTGAGCTAAACCCAACTAAATCACTGCGTCCGCTTTTATTTTATTATTATGTTCGTGTTTCGTTTTTTTTTTCCATTATCGATATCGATGTTTTTGAAGTGCGCTGATTTCATGTCCATTAGGTGAGTTGTTGGACTACAAATGGGTAAGTGTCAAGCAAGTTGTCAGGCAGTCCAAGTTCGATCGCTGAAACCGAAACTCGTGTGAAATCGAAAACAAAATACTAAAATGACAGCGGAAATCAATAAGGGTTAGTAAACCTCCTTAAAACGTATCCTGAGACCTCTCAAAGTGAACTACAATAAGATGTTTTAGTTTTAGTGTGCATAACAAAAAGGATAATAATAGAATTGCGTAACTAAAGTTATAAAAACTCTAAAGAAAATTAAATGAAATGAAAAAAGTTCGGAAACTTCGTGCCATTGCATAAGCAAGGCAAAATGTCTTAAAAACTTCGAAATACCTACGAACCGTTAAGTTTATTTTTTCGCCACGTTTAGTTTTTTAAAGTAAGAATTTTTATTGGTCCTACTTATGTTTATGGATTGATAAAAAGATATTTGTTTAGCTTTACTTTACTATTATTTTAGATTATCATCAATTTAATTTTAAACGAAGCCTAAAAAGCTCTACCGTGATTCTAAAAAATTCACTGATTTAATGTAGCTTTTTATTTGACATGAAACTTATAACTTCTTTGAGACTTCAATGTTCATGTATTTTCTTTTAAAAGAATGATTTTATAATATATGATAAAAAGCATTGCAAGTTTCTTAAAAATATATAAAAATCGTAATTATTAAGATAATATCGAGGTAAAACTCGTTCAACGGGTCTACAAAAGTGGTCAGAAAACACATAAAATACAGACTAAAATGCATTAATTTTGTAATTAACTTATAAAGTGAATACTTATACAATTTATTGATATTTATCTATAATCCAATGAAAGGATTAAACAACAGGAAAATGAAATATATATAAATATAAGCCATTGTATGGAGAACATCTGTTTTTCGTTTTTTATAGCAAAAATGTTTCAGTTTTGTTATTTTCTGTTAATTAAACACTAATTAAATGTTTAAAATCACTCAAAAAATGTTTAAAATAATTCAAAAAATGACTTCAATGATTTTTGTATATAAACTCTTTAATGGTTGATAAAAGAAGTCATTATAGATAAAGTTTGATTTATTAGCTTTTAGAGAGAAACTTAGTTTCATCAGGTTGAAAATTTTACTTTCCACAGAATACTAGAATATTATACATATCTGCCTACTTATAAATTTTATAATTGATGTACAGATGTTATCTAAAGTATGTAGGTACTTGTGATAAAACAGTTTTCGCAATTGAAGTACATTAAAGGTAACAAAAAACATTGCCAAATAAAAAACAAAACAGCAACAAAAAAAAGTCACATGCTTCAAATAAAATTATTATTCTTTGTGGAAGTCTTCATACTTGAGACTATTAACTATATATGAGAAGTAGTCTCATATAATCTGAAATGGATTAAAAACTGTCTTAACAAAAATCCATAAAAGTCAGTTACCCAGGCAATTACCTCATTGCTATAAGTATTTGTCACCAATTTATAAATAATGCTTATTACGATCGTGACTTTTGGAAACAATAATTATTGAGTTGTAAATAAACAAATTAGAGCTTTGATTTAATTTATTGTATAATCGCGCATTATCGCCTAAACATTTAAGTGGAAGAATTGCAAAGTAATTCTTGATAATCGGGAAGCAACGGAAATCGCTTTCAAATTCGATTGAAAGAAGATTTATTACGTGATTAAAATTAGCCACAATTATGAATAAGAAACCAGTCTAGAGTAGATTAATTGAAGAGGTTTTCCCCATCAAAATAAAAAAATCAAATTAAATATATTTTTTTTTAAGATTCTAATCGTTTCTCTTTTGGCAGGACCCGCGTTGGGCCAAAGACATGTACAAGCCTTTTTGCTCTTCCTTTCCATTGTTTGCAATTATATGGCCAAATTTAATGTCGGTGTGGCAGTTGTGGCCATGACTGATTCCGAGAATACGAATCCTGATTTTCCAGTAAGTATTTAGAATAATTAGAAAGTAAATTTTTCCTTTATTTACACTTGGATTTGTTTTCTTGTTGTTGTTTTTTTAGGAATACGATTGGAATGAAATGGAACGTTCTTATATATTATCCAGTTTCTTTTGGGGTTATATAATGACTCAATTTCTTGGAGGTTGGCTATGTCGTCGCTATGGAGCAAGGATTACCATGTTTATATCGACCATTGGATCGGCTCTGTTGATCCTACTACCCCCAGTCTGTGTATCCTGGGGCGGTTGGGAGGCATATTGTGTGATTCGTGTGTGTCAGGGATTATTTCAGGGATTACTTTTCCCCTGCATACATGCCCATCTGGCCAATTGGTGTCCAGTGAATGAACGCAATCGTTTGGGAGCCTTGGCCAATACGGGCATTGATTGCGGCACTTTGGTGGCCATGTTTGTCAGTGGCCAATTGGCTGCCTCTAGCATGGGCTGGCCAGGAATTTTCTATATATCCAGTGTCTTTGGAATAGTTTGGTGTGTTGTCTGGTTAATTTTTGGTGCCAATACGCCAAGGGAATGCAAATTTATAAGCGAAGCGGAACTCAATTATATTGAAACTTCCATCAATGCGAATCGTAAGGAAGAAGAGGTTAAGGAAAAGAGTCGTATTCCTGTGCCATGGCGTGCCATATGGACATCTGTGCCATTTTGGGCTCTAATGATCGTAAGATGCTGTCAATCGTGGGGCTATTCGACACTTCAAACCGAAATGCCTGCCTATATGAATGGAGTTTTGCTGATGGATATGAAAAGTAATGCCATTTATTCGGCTCTACCCTATCTCACCTCTTGGGTGATGGCATTTGTATATTTAATTGTTTGCGATATATTATTGACCCGCAATATTATGTCTCTGACTGGCATACGTAAGACAGTCAACACGTTGGCTTTGTGGATTCCTGCCTTTGCCTTGATTGGCATTGGTTTCCTGGACAGCAATCAAAAGACATTGGCCATTGTCTTGATGTGTGCCGATGTGGGCATTAATGCTGGCTCCACAATCGGTAGTACCATCAATACTATAGATCTATCCCCAAATCATGCGGGTATTCTAATGGGCATAGTCAATACCGCGGCGAATGTGATACCCATTCTAACGCCTCTGTTGGTGGGCATCATAGTGAAAGATAATGTAAGTAACCATAAAATACAAAACTCTGTCTCTCTTTCTTTAGTAATTTTCTTTTTGATTTCAGCATGATCGTGTTCAATGGCAAATTGTTTTCATAATCTCAGCAGTGGTATTCTTTGTGGGCAATTTGGTTTATATTCTCTTTGGTCAAATGACAAATCAACCTTGGGATGCTGCTGATTTCTTAGATAAGACTCAAACAACAAAGTTGCAAGAGGAAGGCCAACAGGCCAAGGCCATTGAGGCCAGCGAAAATGCATCTAAAACCAGTGATAATAATGTCGAAAAGACTGAAACCAGTTGAGAATTATAACGGCATAGACCTTAAATGGCATTTTACACACTTTTATGTGAATAATAATCTAAGTAAACTATTAACGGCTGGGCCGGTCCATCATACATTTGTACGTTCATATACATACCTAATCTATAGAAATTCTTATAATACATAATTAACTTTAGAAAACCAACAACAAAATGATTTATCTTTACTAAGATAAGCTATTATCAATTTGCTTATCTTAGTAAAGTGCTTAATCTCTGAGAGGGAGATTATTTTGGGCAGTCCGGGTCGAACGAGCTTGCGAATCGGACGTGCTAATTGACAGTGTAAGGATTAAGAAATAAATATAGATTTGCATTCATACATATATTAAACCCGAATCAATCTATTACAGTGAAATAAAACATATCAGAATATATGAATGGAACTTTTATTATACAGCGAATGATTTAAAATCCAAAAACTTAATTCATTACGCCTCGATTCACGTATCAGACAATCAGGTGACAAATAGCAAAATGCGTGACGCTCCAATTAAAGGTAAAACCAAAAAGACTGATTGGGTTTGAGGCTTAAATACAAGAATTAACTAACAATAAAAATAATCATTATTAGGACCCCTAATCGGAGTGCGACATCTACAGATTGGACTTTTATTTATGTGTATTTTCGTATCAAATTTCTCCAATGTGAATGTGGCAATTTCTTTGGTGGCCATGACGGATGCAGCTTCGGCAAATCCAAATCATAACGTGAGTTAGTAACTTTATATTAGAGTAAATTCAATACGACTGATAGGATTCCGAATATTTGTGTATCGTTATCACTATTTAATCAGACTTCAAGCATAAATTTGCGGGTTTTCAGTTCATATAGAATAGAAAGATATAGGAACATGTCAGACCGATCTGCTCGGATAAGCGAATATTACGAATCTTTGTAAAATTACAACACTACCTTGGTTTAAATTGTAAGAGAAAATGTTTATAGGCGGATAGAACCAGATTAGGAGACGGAGACCTCAATTTACAGCATAGAATATAACAAAGTGAATGTTTTAGAAGTTAGATATCGGCGATATTCAAGATAAACCAAATAAATCGAGCTTTCTTCTATATACTAAGAAATATCTAATTGGTTTTTATGATACTTTCCTGCTTTAAAATATTGTTTAGAGAACAAAGAGGCAGTATTTTTTGACTAGACTAAGAATAATCTTTCATCTAACATTAATTTTGTTCTTCTCTCCTTTTCGATAGGAATTCGATTGGTCTGAAACGGAAAAATCATATATCTTATCCAGTTTTTATTGGGGAAATATAATGACTCAGCTTTTAGGTGGCTACTTTTGTCGGTTTTTTGGCGTTAAAATGGTTTTGTTCGTAAGCATCCTAGTCTACTGCATTTTGGTGTTGGTAACACCTGTCACTGTGACGTGGGGCAGTTGGCAAGCCTTTGTTGTCATTCGTGTCCTAATGGGCGCCTTTAATGGAGTCTTGGTGCCAGGAGTACAACAACATTTGGCCAATTGGTCACCGAAAGAGGAGCGTACACGTCTTGGAGCATTTACCTATACGGCGTTTGATTTTGGCTCGATTTGTGCCATGTTTTTCAGTGGTTTGATAGCCACTAGTCCATGGGGTTGGCCTGGGATATTTTATGTGGCCGGCAGTTTCAATCTTTCATGGTGCATACTTTGGTTAGCCTTTGGAGCCAATAATCCTGGTGTATCCAAGTGTATTGGGGAAAAAGAATCTGCGTATATATTAAGATCCCAACCAGCCAAGGATTCAGCAAAAATACCCATACCCTGGAGGGCCATCTTCAGCTCAATACCCTTTATAGCGCTGCTAATCACACGTTGCTGTGGTACGTGGGGTGTTACGATACTGCAAACAGAAATACCCTCATATTTGGGTTATGTATTAGAAATGAATATCAAACAGAATGCTTTATACTCGGCATTACCATTCCTTGGCATGTTTATATTAAGCTATGTTTATTTAGTCTTAGCTGATTTAATATTAGGTCGACAATGTTTAACATTATCCCAATTGCGTAAGACTATCAATACTGTGGCCTTTTGTACGCCAGCATTAAGTTTACTTGGCATGAGTTTTATCGGTGTTGAGCATAGGACTTGGGCCATTATCTTAATGACTTTGGGACAAAGTGCCAAAAGTGGGGCTACTATTGGAAGTGCATTAAACTCAATTGATTTATCACCGAATCATGCTGGCATTATCACCGGAATCCTTAGTACTTCAAATGCTTTGGTATCGCTTTGTGCACCCCTCTTGGCGGGTGTAATCATAACAGATGTGGTGAGTATACAAATAAATATACGCGTATATATTCAGGCTCATCACTTGATAACATATAACTGACTTTTGTTTGATTGTAGAGCAATCGTTCACAATGGCAAATTGTCTTTGGAATCACCGCCTTTATCTATATTAGCGGTAGTTTAATTTATATCAAGTGGGGCTCAACGGAAACTCAACCCTGGAATGATGTGGATTACCTCAAGACAGCAGAGGAAATGAGACCTCAGCCAAGTAGACAGATGTTGTCTGATGTCAGTCAATATGTCAATACTCAAGATTCTTTCAAAAAATAAAAGCTCAATTATTTTTGTAAACTTTTTTTACTCTATTAAATTATTTTGGTTTGCCTCTTTCTTATATCAAAAAGACTGAAACCAGTTGAGAATTATAACGGGATAGACCTTAAATGGCATTTTACGCACGTTTATGTGAATAATAATCTAAGTAAACTATTAACGGCTGGCCGGACCATCATACATCTGTACGTTCATATATATAGTTAATCTATAGAAATTCTTATAATAAATAATTAACTTTAGAAAACCAACAACAAAATGATTTAAGTTTTCCTATTATCGGTTGGCTTATCTTACTATTTGTCGAAAGGGTTTCTAATAGTTGTGGAAAAATACTAAAGCAGGCTTGATCACTGAAGACGAAAGTGCTCAATCTCTCAGAGAGAGATTAGTTTGGTCAGTCTGGGACGAACGAGCTTGCGAATCAGACGTGCTAATTGACAGTGTAAGGATTAAGAAATAAATATAGATTTGCATTCATACATATATTAAACCCGAATCAATCTATTACAGTAAAATAAAACATATCACAATAAATGAATGGAACTTTTATTGGCGATACAGAGAACAATTTAAAAGCCAAAAACTTAATTCATTACGCCTCGATTGATGTACTAGGCAGGCAGGTGACAAATAGCAAAATGTGTGACGCTCCAGTTAAAGGTAAAACCAAAAAGACTGATGGATTTGGGTCCTTAAATACAAGAATTAACTAACAATAAAAATAATCATTATTAGGACCCCTAATCGGAGTGCGACATCTACAGATTGGACTTTTATTTATGTGTATTTTCGGATGCATGACGGATGCAGCTTCGGCAAATCCAAATCAAAAGGTGAGTTAGAAATTAAGAGCATAAACAGTGTAAAGTGGTCATATTAGTTCAAATTCAATTCGACTGATAGGATGACTTCAAGCATAATGTTTTCGTGTTTACAGTTCATATAAAATAGAAAGATATACGAACATGTCAGACCGATCTGCTCGGATAAGCGAATATTACGAATCTTTGTAAAATTACAACACTACCTTGGTTAAATTGTAAGAGAAAATGTTTATAGGCGGATAGCGCCAGATTAGGCGACGGAGAACTCAATTTACAGTATAGAATATAACAAAGTGAATGTTATAGAAGTTAGATATCGGCGATATCCAAGATAAACTAAATAAATCGAGCTTTCTTCTATATACTAAGAAATATCTAATTGGTTTTTATGATACTTTCCTGCTTTAAAATATTGTTTAGTGAACAAAGAGGCAGTATTTTTTAACTAGACTAAGAATAAGCTTTCATCTAACATTAATTTTGGTTTTCTTTCTTTTTCGACAGGAATTCGATTGGTCTGAAACGGAAAAATCATATATCTTATCCAGTTTTTATTGGGGAAATATAATGACTCAGCTTTTGGGTGGCTACTTTTGTCGGTTTTTTGGCGTTAAAATGGTTTTGTTCGTAAGCATTCTAGTCTACTGCATTTTGGTATTGGTAACACCTGTTACTGTGACGTGGGGCAGTTGGCAAGCCTTTGTTGTCATTCGTGTCCTAATGGGCGCCTTTAATGGAGTCTTGGTGCCAGGAATACAACAGCATTTGGCCAATTGGTCACCGAAAGAGGAGCGTACACGTCTTGGAGCATTTACCTATACGGCGTTTGATTGTGGTGCGATTTGTGCCATGTTTGTCACTGGTTTGATAGCCACTAGTCCATGGGGTTGGCCTGGCATTTCTTATGTGGGCGGCAGTTTGGGTCTTTCATGGTGCATACTTTGGTTAGCCTTTGGAGCCAATAATCCTGGTGTATCCAAGTGTATTGGGGAAAAAGAATCTGCCTATATATTAAGATCCCAACCAGCCAAGGATTCAGCAAAAATACCCATACCCTGGAAGGCCATCTTCTGTTCAACACCCTTCATAGCGCTGGTAGTCACACGTTGCTGTGGTATGTGGGGTAGTACGATACTGCAAACAGAAATACCCTCATATTTGGGTTATGTATTAGAAATGAATATCAAACAGAATGCTTTATACTCGGCATTACCATTCCTTGGCATGTCTATATTAAGCTATGTTTATTTATTGTTAGCTGATTTAATATTAGGTCGACAATGTTTAACATTATCCCAATTACGTAAGACTATCAATACTGTGGCCTATTGCACTCCAGCATTAAGTTTACTTGGCATGAGTTTTATCGGTGTTGAGCATAGGACTTGGGCCATTATCTTAATGACTTTGGGACAAAGTGCCAAAAGTGGGGCTACTATTGGAAGTGCATTAAACTCAATTGATTTATCACCGAATCATGCTGGCATTATCACCGGAATCCTTAGTACTTCAAATGCCTTGGTATCGCTTTGTGCACCCCTCTTGGCGGGTGTAATCATAACAGATGTGGTGAGTATACAAATAAATATACGCGTATATATTCAGGCTCATCACTTGATAATATATAACTGATTTTTTTTTGATTGCAGAGCAATCGTTCACAATGGCAAATTGTCTTTGGAATCACCGCCTTGATCTATATTAGCGGTAGTTTAATTTATATCAAGTGGGGCTCAACGGAAACTCAACCCTGGAATGATGTGGATTACCTCAAGAGAGGAGTTTATATAGAGCCAAGTAGACAGATGTTGGCTGAGGTCAGTCAATATGGCAATACTCAAGATTCTTTCACAAAATAAAAGCTCAATTATTTTTGTATACTTTTTTTACTCTATTAATTTATTTTGACTGAAACTAGTTAAGAATTATAACGGCATTGACCTTAAATGGCATTTTACGCACGTTTATGTGAATAATAATCTAAGTAAACTATTAACGGTTGGCCGGACCATCATACATCTGTACGTTCATATATATAGTTAATCTATAGAAATTCTTATAATAAATAATTAACTTTAGAAAACCAACAACAAAATGATTTAAGTTTTCCTATTATCGGTTGGCTTATCTTACTATTTGTCGAAAGGGTTTCTAATAGTTGTGGAAAAATACTGAAGCAGGCTTGATCACTGAAGACGGGAGTGCTTAATCTCTCAGAGAGAGATTAGTTTGGTCAGTCTGGGTCGAACGAGCTTGCGAATCAGACGTGCTAATTGACAGTGTAAGGATTAAGAAATAAATATAGATTTGCATTCATACATGACAAATAGCAAAATGTGTGACGCTCCAGTTAAAGGTAAACCCAAAAAGACTGATGGATTTGGGTCCTTATATTCAAGAATGAACTAATAATAAAATAATTATTAGGACCCCTAATCGGAGTGCGACATCTACAGATTGGACTTTTATTTATGTGTATTTTCGTATCAAATTTCTCCAATGTTAATGTGGCAATTTCTTTGGTGGCCATGACGGATGCAGCTTCGGCAAATCCAAATCAAAAGGTGAGTTAGAAATTATGTGCATACATAGTGTAAAGAGGTCATATTAGTTCAAATTCAATTCGTCTGATAGGATGACTTCAAGCATAATTTTTCGTGTTTACAGTTCATATAAAATAGAAAGATATACGAACATGTCAGACCGATCTGCTCGGATTCATTATCAAAGTAGATGTTATAGAAGTTAGATATCGGCGATATTCAAGATAAACTAGATAAATCGAGCTTTCTTCTATATACTAAGAAATATATAATTGGTTTTCATCATACCTTCTTGCTTTAAAATATTGTTTAGAAAACAAAGAGGCAGTATTTTTTGACTAGACTAAGAATAATCTTTCATCTAACATTAATTTTGTTCTTCTCTCGTTTTCGATAGGAATTCGATTGGTCTGAAACGGAAAAATCATATATCTTATCCAGTTTTTATTGGGGAAATGTAATGACTCAGCTTTTGGGTGGCTACTTTTGTCGGTTTTTTGGCGTTAAAATGGTTTTGTTCGTAAGCATCTTAGTCTACTGCATTTTGGTATTGGTAACACCTGTTACTGTGACCTGGGGCAGTTGGCAAGCCTTTGTTGTCATTCGTGTCCTAATGGGCGCCTTTAATGGAGTCTTGGTGCCAGGAATACAACAACATTTGGCCAATTGGTCACCGAAGGAGGAGCGTACACGTCTTGGAGCATTTACCTATACGGCGTTTGATTGTGGTGCGATTTGTGCCATGTTTGTTACTGGTTTGATAGCCACTAGTCCATGGGGTTGGCCTGGCATTTCTTATGTGGGCGGCAGTTTGGGTCTTTCATGGTGCATACTTTGGTTAGCCTTTGGAGCCAATAATCCTGGTGTATCCAAGTGTATTGGGGAAAAAGAATCTGCGTATATATTAAGATCCCAACCAGCCAAGGATTCAGCTAAAATACCCATACCCTGGCGGGCCATCTTCAGTTCAACACCTTTTATAGCGCTAGTAGTCACACGTTGCTGTGGTATGTGGGGTAGTACGATATTGCAAACAGAAATACCCTCATATTTGGGTTATGTATTAGAAATGAATATCAAAGAGAATGCTTTCTATTCTGCATTACCATTTCTTGGCATGTCTATATTAAGCTATGTTTATTTATTGTTAGCTGATTTAATATTAGGTCGACAATGTTTAACATTATCCCAATTGCGTAAGACTATCAATACTGTGGCATATTGTACGCCAGCATTAGGTTTACTTGGCATGAGTTTTATCGGTGTTGAGCATAGGACTTGGGCCATTATCTTAATGACATTGGGACAGAGTGCCTTTAGTGGGGCTACTGTAGGATGTGCATTAAACACAATTGATTTGTCACCGAATCATGCTGGCATTACCACCGGAATCCTTAGTACTTCAAATGCTTTGGTATCGCTTTGTGCACCCCTCTTGGTGGGTGTAATCATAACAGATGTGGTGAGTATACAAATAAATATACGCGTATATATTCAGGCTCATCACTTGATAACATATAACTGATTTTTATTTGATTATAGAGCAATCGTTCACAATGGCAAATTATCTTTGGAATCACCGCCTTGATCTATATTGGCGGTAGTTTAATTTTTATCAAGTGGGGCTCAACGGAAACTCAACCCTGGAATGATGTGGATTACCTCAAGAGAGGAGTTTATATAGAGCCAAGTAGACAGATGTTGGCTGAGGTCAGTCAATATGGCAATACTCAAGATTCTTTCACAAAATAAAAGCTCAATTATTTTTGTATACTTTTTGCCTTTCTCTTATATCAAAAAGACGGAAACCAGTTGAGAATTATAACAACATTGACCTTAAATAATATTTTACACACTTTTATGTGAACAATAATCTAAGTAAACTATTAACAGCTGGGCCGTTACATACGTTTTCTGTATACATTTGTATAGTTAATCTATAGAAATTCTTATAATAAATATTTAACTTTAGGAAACCAACAACAGAATGTTTTCCGTTTTCCTATTATCGGTAAGCTTATCTTTTTATTTGTTCGACATGTTTCTAATACTTGTGGAACACCACCCACCCACCGACTCAATGCCATTAATTAAAAGTACCTACCTTTTAAAATAAAACATATCAGAAGATATGAATGAAACTTTTATTGGCGATACAGCGAACGATTTAAAACCAAAAAAACAATTCATTACGCCTCGATTGACGTACCTGGCAGGCAGGTGACAAATAGCAAAATGTGTGACGCTCCAATTAAAGGTAAAACCAAAAAGATTGATGGGTTTGATCCAAGATTATCAGACTTAAATACAAGAATTAACTAATAATAAAAATAATAATTATTAGGGCCCCTAATCGGCGTGCGACATGTACAGATTGGACTTTTATTTATATGCATTTCGGTGTCATATTTCTCTAAGGTGAATGTGGCCATCTCTTTGGTGGCCATGACAGATGCAGCTTCTGCAAATCCAAATCAAAAGGTGAGTTGGAGTAATATAGTCTAGAATGATCATATTAGTTTGGATTTAACGCGACTGGTAGGACTCTGCAATTTTGTTTTATTATAGAATAAAAAAACATAAAAAATGAAAAAAAATTTTGTCATTTGTGCCAAAAGTCTTTTAAAAAATTAAGCAAAAGAGAACGGTAAAGTTATTTAGAATCTGTATTAAGCATCGATAAGAGGTGTGAAAATTCAAGAAGATGACTTTATAATTGTATGAGAAATATTGAAAGAAATCGCAGTTAACTACGAACAATCAGACCTATCGGATAAGATAATATTACGAATTTTTGAAATCCGCTTTAAACTTATTAACTATTCTTTAAGAAAAATTGTTTTTTATGCAAGAAAAAATGGAGATTCCTTAACCATTTTCAAAGTAGAATTTATAACTGTTCTTTAAATTTTTAAGGTTCTGTCGCGTTTTTTAAAATAGATAGATAGATAGTGTTGTTTTTTAACAGAAAATTTTCAAAGGCAGATGGAACCAGATTTTGAGAATTTGCAGCCTAGAATATCCAATAAATTTATTAAGGAACTCAACTGTGTATGTGCAATTCTTCAATAACTATATCAATATACCTAGACTCGAGGTTATGAAAGTTAAAAATCAGCGATATTCAAGATATCAATATCAGATTAGATATTTTTGTGTTTCAATGCTATGAATCGAGTGGGCAGAGCTTTCTGTTAAGTATTAAGAAATATCTAACTGATTTTGTCAAATCTTCTTGTTAAGAATTATTGTTTAGAGAACAAAGAGTCATTATTATTTCATTTAACATTAATTTTGGTTTTCTCTCCTTCTCGATAGGAATTCGATTGGTCTGCAGCGGAAAAATCATATATCTTATCCAGTTTTTATTGGGGCAATGTAATGACTCAGTTTTTGGGTGGCTACTTTTGTCGGTTTTTCGGCGTTAAAATGGTTTTGTTTGTAAGCACACTCATATACTCAATTTTGGTATTGGTAACACCCGTCACTGTGACCTGGGGCAGTTGGCAAGCCTTTGTTGTCATACGTGTCTTAATGGGCGCCTCTCAGGGCTTCTTGGTGCCAGGAATACAACAGCATTTGGCCAATTGGTCACCGAAAGAGGAGCGTACACGTCTTGGAGCATTTACCTATACGGCATTCGATTGTGGTTCGATTTGTGCCATATTAGCCACTGGTTTGATAGCCACTAGTCCATGGGGTTGGCCTGGGATTTCTTATGTGGCCGGCAGTTTGGGTCTTTCATGGTGTACAATTTGGTTAGCCTTTGGAGCCAACAATCCTGGTGTATCCAAGTGTATTGGGGAAATAGAATATGCCTACATATTGAAAGCACAACCAGCTAAGGATTCAGCAAAAATACCCATACCCTGGCGGGCCATCTTTACCTCAATACCCTTTATAGCGCTGCTGATCACACGTTGCTGTGGTATCTGGAGTGTTACGATATTGCAAACAGAAATACCCTCATATTTGGGATATGTATTAGAAATGAATATCAAACAGAATGCCTTATACTCGGCATTACCATTTCTTGGTATGTGGATATTAAGCTATGTTTACTTATTGTTAGCTGATTTGATATTAGGTCGACAATGTTTAACTTTAACCCAATTGCGTAAGACTTTCAATACTGTGGCCTTTTGTGTGCCAGCATTAAGTTTACTTGGCATGAGCTTTCTCAGTGTCGAGCATAAGACTTGGGCCATTATCTTAATGACTTTGGGACAAAGTGCCTATAGTGGGGCTACTATAGGAAGTGCATTAAACTCAATTGATTTATCACCGAATCATGCTGGAATTATCACCGGAATTATCAATACTTCAAATGCCTTGGTGGCCCTTTGTGTACCCCTCTTGGTGGGTGTAATCATAACAGATGTGGTGAGTATACAAATAAATAAACGACTATATATATTCAGCCTTATCACTCGATAACTCTTAACTGATTTTTATTTGATTATAGAGCAATCGTTCACAATGGCAAATTATCTTTGGAATTACCGCCTTGATCTATATTTGCGGTAGTATAATTTATATCAAGTGGGGCTCAGCGGAAACTCAACCCTGGAACGATGTGGATTATCTTAAGAGAGGAGTTTATATACAGCCAAGTAGACAGATGTTGGCTTAGGTCAGTCAATATCTCAATACTCAAGAATCTTTTACAAAATAAAAGCTCAATTATTTTTGCATACTCTTTTGACTCTCTTAAATTATTTTGGGTTTGCTTTTCTCTTAAAACGGGGCTTATCCCAAAATATAATCGGTAATCAGTTAGATTAGAGTCCACAAACATAAATAAATTCTTTGGCTTTCTGATTAGAATCGCAGCCAATAGATGGGCTGATTTCATTTTGATTTCATTTATGCCATTTAGTTGGGTATTGCATTTTGAACCTAAGACGTGAGATCAACAATGACCGCAGAGTTACCCAAAGGTAATTAAATTTAAAGTGTGTTATTAATAAAAAAAAAGGCAGATGACTTAAATTCTCCAATTTGATATTGACAATATCCTTGTCATCGTTAGGTTTGACAATTTTAATAGAAATTGTTATTGAAACGGCGCCTACAATAAAACTCTACGTCGAGTGATTGTGAAACGTGTGGTCGAAATTTAATTTATACTTGTTTGAATCGGATAATGAGTAGTGTGATTGGTAAATACACTTAAACACAATCTATGACAACAATAAGTACTTTTAATAAATTTAACAAGCTTTCATGACCTTTTGTTGACTTTTTATGTCATCTTTTTGTTAATGAAAATAACCAAAAAGTTTCGAATAAAGTTTCGCTCCCTGATGGTATATAGCTGGACGAGATTCAAGTTAAGACCTTAGCGATTCTACTTTTTATTCAAATATTATAAATTATGTTCAAATTGTTTCAAAAAACGTTTCTTTCTTTCTGAATAGAGTTACAATCGTCATACCATATGTTCAACTCCAAAACTAGTTGAGAATTATAATTAAATGTAGCGCGAAAAGCAACAAAACCTTTTGCACACCCGAGTTTACGCTTTGTGTTAAAGAAACAAAATTTTTAAAAAACTTATAAATAGGGGAATTTTTCAATAGTCAACAACCAAACTATAATTTAGTAATTTTTATTTTAACATAACAATTTTGTTTCTTTTTAATACAGAAAGTTTTATCGATTTTGCTGTTGTAATTTGTATATCTAAGAACCAAAAAAAAAAGCCAAAAATTAAGGCATTAAACAATACCATGTAATCATCACCATACATACATATAATTAATATTTCTTTGTTGAGTGTAAATTTCATTACACTTTATATAGTTATTGAGTTTTAATAGTTTATAAGGTAAACAACCAAAACACCTCCCCCAACACCCTTCTGAGCACATTCCGCCACCGTTTGCTATAACTGATTACTAACCTACTTACATACATCTATAGGTATAGGGACAGAGAAAGTAATCAAATTGAACCTTGTTCGATTGTCTCCTTAAACTTGACACACTTAAGTTTCCATAGCCACGCGAATTCTGGTATAGTAGCCCTCAGACTGCCCATAAATCACTTAAGTTTTTAACGGGTATTTACAACCAAGATAACATGGTTTCAAGTGCCTTAAACATATCATTGTACTTCTGAATTGTTTGTTGTGAATGAGGCAACGAAAGAGGAAGTGATAAGAAGATTAAACTGAATTCAAAAATTTACAGGACCTACGCTGGGAATGCGGCATGTCCAGGTGTTGCTTATCTTTCTGGATATCACCGCCATCTATATGGTTCGCCTCAATGCAGGAGTCTGTGTGGTGGCCATGACAAATTCCGAGACTACCAATCCCAATTTTCCGGTAAGTTTATTGAACTTAAAATGTTATCTGTCAGTCGATAATTAGTTTGGTTTTTGATTCACTTTCTAGGAATACGATTGGACTGAATTGGAGAAATCGTATATATTATCGAGTTTTTTTTGGGGTTACATTTTTACACAATTCGCTGGTGGCTATCTGTGCAAAAAATTTGGTGTGAAAGTTGTCATGTTCTGGGGTACTTTTGGATCAGGAGTCTTTAGTGCTCTAACGCCTTTGTTCATTGGCTTTGGCGGCTGGCAGGCTTACTGTGGCATCAGAGTCCTACTTGGTGCTGCTCAAGGTGTGATCTTTCCGTGCATTCATCAGCATTTGGCACGATGGTCGCCACCAAAAGAACGCAATCGTTTAGGTGCTCTGAGTCACACGGGAATCGAGTGTGGCAATGTTTGTGCCATGTTTGTAAGCGGCATGATAGCTAAGAGCGCCATTGGCTGGCCAGGCATATCATATGTCTCAGCTGGTGTGGCCTTTACTTGGTGTCTGCTGTGGTACATTTTTGCAGCAAACAATGCCACCGAATCGCGTTTCATTAGCAATGCGGAGAGAGATTACATCGAGGGTTCATTAAAGCATAACGAAAGTTATCATAAAACTGTTCTAAAGATCCCTTGGTATGCCATTTTGACATCAAAACCCTTCATAGCCCTTCTCATTGCACGTTGTGCTGAGAACTGGGGCTTGAGTACATTGCAGGCGGAAATTCCATCGTATATGAACGGTGTCCTTGGTATGGATATCAAGAGTAATGCCTTCTTTTCGGCATTGCCCTTCTTGGCCATGTGGCTAATGTCATATGTGTATTTATTATCGGCGGATATATTGCTCAGTAAGGAGTTGCTATCATTGACTGCTCTGCGAAAGACCTTCAACTCACTTGCTTGCTGGATACCAAGTGCCACCTTAATTGGAATCGGTTTTCTGGATGCCGATCAAAAGACTCTCGCCATTATCCTGATGACCATCAGTGTGGGTGTGAATAGTGGTGCGACAATTGGTAGTTCACTCAATACCATCGATCTATCTCCAAATCATGCCAGCATATTGATGGGTATTGTGAATACAGCAGCGAATATTGTTCCCATTGCAACGCCATTGACCGTGGGAGTTATTGTGGACGAAAACGTAAGTAATGAAAAATGTCAAAGCTGAAAATTTATTGGTTGTTGTTTGCATACAACGTAACAACAATATTTGAAGCTTCTAATTTACTTATAAATTTGTTCGTTAATCCCAATGAACTAAGTTGATTTAGGATCGAAGTCATATAATGTTTGTTGGAAAATGGTTCAAAAGGTGTGGGAAGTCGAAATCTCAAATGTGTCGTATGTATAGCTCCAACTTGTTTTTAATTTGTTTGAAAAATTTCGAATAACACTGTCAAATTACTCTTATAGGAACCATCGAAAACTCATTTATGAAAGTCCATTATGCAGATGATTGCGAAAGTACAAGTCCTACTTTACTATTAGTATTTTTTAGAGCCTTGAAAATATTTAGAAACCTCGTATCTTGGGCCATGACGAAGTTCCTCGTATCTCGGGCCATGACGAAGTTCCTTAGGCAATTTATGCCGTCTAGTGTTTCGTTTGGAAAACCCTTTTACACCTTATCGATGTTCAGTGAAGTATAGCAACAATGGCTTTTAAACTGTAGAAAGATGCACTTACTTAGACAGATTATCCCTTGTTTTCAAGGTTATCGAAAACGTCTTTATCTCTGACATTCGAAGAGTAATAAAAAGTTTATTTAAATTTGGTCAAAAGACTGCAAAGCATAGAAGTAATCATCTTTGACCATTAAAAGAATCTATGCTCGATCAGAACGATTCAGCGATACTGCGAATATCAGAAGATCGTACTGATCAGCCGATCATACGACTATATCTTAAAGTTTCTATTGAAATGATCAGTAGTAAATCGAGATTTAGATTAATCCATCTTTTTCTTAAGCCATTTTGAGTCGTATTTTTAAATGTATCAAATGTATAAAGGAATGTTTAGAATATTAATGTAGAATGTTTTATATTTTTCGTCTATTGGTGTCTCGATAAGATACCTTTTAATATGTACATATATTTGCCGATAACTGCACCAAAAATATATATTAAGTTAATTTTTCGTAGATATAATTCCGTTTTTTGTTATTAGAAAGAAAATTAATAACAACGGCTTTGTTTCACGTAGGATCAAAATATATATGGGCACCTCTTTAATATATGTTTCGGTATAGTCTTTAATTTAGGGTTTATTAAGTTTTAATTTTGGCTGCGAGAAAAGTTTTCCTTCGAGACATTGAGGGACTTATCGACATCTACTTTCAAATCAAATATTTGTGCCCACAGCTGTCTCACAATTTATGTTTTATCTATTTACAGGAAAATCGTTCGCAATGGCAAATCGTATTCATAATATCAGCTGTGATATTCTTTGTGGGAAATTGCGTCTACTTGGCCTTTGGCACAGCGGAATGTCAGGAATGGGACGCAGACGATTATTTATTGCCAAAAGAACCAGAACTGGCAACAAAATCCGCTAAAAATGAAACACTCAATGAAAAAAAGGCACCCGCTACACTTGATTTCACTAGATAGTACTACAAGTCGTGTGTGTATATACCAGAACAAAGCAAAAAACAAAAAAAAACACTCTTTGAAGAGGTAATCAAGGTAGATTACCCATTTCACTTGAGTTTTTGTCGCAAAGAGTTTTTATTTTGTTTTTGTTGGATTTGATTCGACTCGACTCTAGTCGTGGCACTTATCGCCTTTGATTTTTGTATTAATTCTAATAAGAGGTCAATAAATTTTTTATAAACTTAATAAATACCAAAATATTATTTGTTGTTAATTTATACCTTATCGATTTATTATTTATTTAACTCAAAGCATCGCTTTATCAATGGTTAGCAGGGTGCTTTCCCATTGGTTTCTGTCCAATTAGATTAGAATCAGGGTAAAAAAAAGGGTAAATATATAGATTTCCAAACCAGCGACTATATATGCATGTATTTGTGATTATCATTCATTCAATTTTGTGGTCTATTTGTTTAGTTTCTTGAACTTGGCAAAAAACGTAATGTAAACGTGAGCTAAACACAAGCCATAAATCTGTCAACAAATAATAAATAACATCCATCGCACCGCAGTTGTTGTTACGGGAAGAGCGTTAATTGGAGGAGAAAATGCTGTTTTCTTTCTTTTTTTTTTTTTGAAAAATTCAAAACGTTCTATGTGAATCCAATAATAATAATAATAATAATATTTACAAAATCATACAATGGCGATTTAACGACAACGTCATTCCATCATTTTGAAAACAAAAGAGGTTTTTGCGTCAATTTCTGGAGTTTATTTGCTTAAAGATACTGTTTATTGGAGTACTCCCCCGTTTCGTCTATTTAATTTAATATGGAGGGCAAAATAGGTGAATGATTCGTGTATGTTCGTCTAGCCGAGAGCTTATTGTTTTAGAAGCACCGTGCAGTTGTATAAATGTTGCTAATACTAGTCACCTAGACCCAGAACCATTTCGTATACCAAACGGTGCAAATCGTCGAAAAATAAAGTAGCTCAACCTTGCGAAAAAACCGCAAAACACATCCACCCACACACACACACACACACAGACACTATGGGCTATAAGGAAAGTAAAGGTCCATGGATTGGTATACGACATTTGCAGTCACTTTTATTATTTTTGGGTCTCACCGTAATGCATATAGCCCGTTTGAATGTCAGTGTGGCCATTGTGGCCATGACAAATGCCGAATCGACCAACCCAAATTTTCCGGTAAGTTTTTTTGACAAAAGTGTTACAAAGTGCAATCAATTTACTGACGTGGGTTTCATTTGTTTTTCCATTGTTCGTAGGAATATGATTGGAATGAAGCCCACAAATCGTATATATTATCCAGTTTCTATTGGGGTTATATATTAACTCTATGTCCGGGTAGTTTTCTTTGTCGTCGCTTTGGAGCCAAAGTGGTTCTATTTATTGCCTGCTGTGGCACTGCAATCTTTAGCTTCATCACGCCATGGTCCATTTCGTGGGGAGGCTGGCAAGTGTTTTGCGCCATACGCATCATTCAGGGATTGTTCCAGGGTGTCATCTTCCCCTGTGTCACCGAACATTTGGCCATGTGGTCGCCGCCGGAGGAGAGAAATCGTTTGGGCGCCTTTAGTTACACGGGAACCGATTGTGGCACAGTGCTGGCCATGTTTATAAGTGGCATGATAGCCAAAGGATCTATGGGTTGGCCGGGCATATCGTATGTATCTGGTGCTCTGTGTGGTGCTTGGTGTATTCTCTGGTTGATATTCGCCTCGAATAATGCTCCCGAATCGAGATTTATTGGAGAAACGGAATGCAAGTACATTGAATCATCATTGGAGCACAATGAAGATTTCCATGACCGCACAATTCCCATTCCGTGGAGAGCAATTTGGACTTCGGTACCATTCTTGGCTCTCCTGGTAGCCAGATGCTCCGAAACCTATGGCCTGAGCACACTGCAAGCTGAAATCCCATCATATATGAATGGCGTATTGAATATGGATATTCAGAGTAATGCAGTATTCTCATCCTTGCCCTTCTTGGCCATGTGGTTGCTATCCTATGTCTATTTAATTGTGGCCGATATACTCCTGAAGAAGAAATGGCTTACCCTGACGTCAGTGCGTAAGGTGTTCAATACGCTTTCGTTCTGGATACCAGCTGGATGTCTCATTGCCATTGGTTTCCTCGATGAAGATCATAAAAATTTGGCCATTATCTTAATGACCCTGAGTGTTGGTGTAAATAGCGGTGCGACTATTGGCAGTTCTTTGAATACAATCGATCTATCACCCAATCATGCTGGCATTCTGATTGGTCTAAGTAATACAGTGGCAAATGTGATACCAATTTTAACTCCTCTGATTGCGGGTCTTATTGTTGTAGATGAGGTGAGTCAAAACGAGCTGGGAAAATCCAACCAGGAAGGTTCTCAAGAAAAAAAAAAAAAACCAAAAAACCAAAACAATTGACTAATCGTATGTTATTTATTTTGTTTTTCTTTTCTTTTTTTTTTTAGCACGATTCCGGGCAATGGCAAATTGTTTTCGGTTTGGCTGCAATAATATTCTTTGTGGGCAATTGCGTATTTCTCATTTGGGGCACAGCTGAGGCACAACCCTGGGATGCAGACGATTATCTAGAGCAAAACAAGAAAGATGTCGAAACAAATCAAAAAGAAACAAAGAAATCAAAATCATCACCAAAATTAGCCATAAAACCACCAATTGAACCTGTATTAGAACAACAAATAACGTGGCCCGAACGATATACGGCCAAACTCATCGATCCCGAGTGATTTAGAGCGGAAGCAGACATTAGTACTTAGTTAGACCAATTATATAAATACTTATATATTAGTATTAATCAGTATTAAAGTTATAAGCAGGTTGTAATTTATAAAAGAATTTCTGTCGTGGTGCTATTAACTCTATTTATAAGGCATGACATGTTTGTTGGTATGGTGCAAAGAGCTTAAGTAAATTATTTTCAATTGATTTCAATTGAATTGTTGTCAACACTCAATTTCTCAAAGAGTTCATGTTAATCTAATCTAATTTTTTTATTTTTTTTTTAATTTATTTTATAAATACTTGTGTACATTTAGTGTATATATATATAATATTAAACCAAGCACATCCGCCAGAACCATTGTCAATGGAGAGTCGAGTCGAGTCGAGACCATTGAAGTGGAGTGGAGTGCTTTGGCATGGGTCTGAAACCATTTGTGACAGCTGTTTGCTTGTGATACTCGAAAGTAATAAAATTTGTTGACTTATGTACCGTTTCTTTGTGCTGTTTCTTTATTTGCTGTTATTTGTTTCTTTAATTTTGACTAAAAGTGTGCAGCTTTCTATATATAAATATGAAAGAGCCAACGACAAGCCTCTCGTTGAGTTGCCACTATCTCTTGGTCTAACTATTATATATTATTTCATTCTATATATATAAATAATATATGTATATGTATATACATATTATATATCTAATCAGTTAGTTAATTTAGTGCCAATTATCATTTAACGATCGTACATACATATATATATATATATATATATATATATATATATATATATGTTTATATAGTACACGTTTAAGCAATCCTAATGTAATTAGCTCCACTCGTCTGGCCCCCATCCAGTCTCTGGCCATTGAGGTGAGTGTGTTTTATGTTTGTTCATTGATAAGCATTTGGTATTATTAGTCAGTCAGTTAGTCAGTAAGTCTAGCGGCTACCGTTTTGATATTATTTACCCCAGTCATTGTTATGGTTTCCCTAACTGTATAAATATATACAGTATATATCTGCAGCTCTCAATGTCCACTTATTGGCGTAGTCCCCCGCAATTGGTTGTTATGACTTGCAATTGTTAACTAACCAGTCAATAAACTCAATCGAAAGTCGTGTGTCATTTAACTGATCAGTTTTTTTTTTTGTTAAAACCTACGCCAAAAAAAAATGAGAAGGTAAAACGTCACATAAAACTTGATAATCTACGTTTTCGCAACAGCAAGATAGAGATAGCAAAATGCTAGAATGAGAAGGATGATCAAGATATATAAATAGAAAAAGAAGTTCAACACAAAAATAGTTTTGTTTAAATAATTACATTTACTTAGAAATACTTATACTTATATTTAGAATTACATTCTTCAGTTTATTCTTAAGTTTGAGTTAGGTAACTGTAGAAGATTTATTTTTAGAGTGGCAAAAGATAATGGTAAGCTATTTTTATCCAGAATGTTGTTGTTGTTCTGCTAAACTGAATGAAGAAGGTGCACAATTTTAGCCAATTCGAAAAAAAAGTCAATAATAAATAAAGACAAGAAAAATAACACACGGACAGCAAAGTCAACAAATTGTATTGCCTTCGAATATCTCAAACAGCTGTCACAAATGCAATACTGCAGATAAACTCATGTCTAGCCGTATGACTAACCCCGCTTAAATTCTTTAACCATTATTTTCTTCAGTCTTGTCATTGTATTACAGGCGTATATCTTGAGCAATTAAAGAAAAAACGTATATTTATATTTTTTGGCATCAGCCATTCTTGACTAGATAACTAGACTACATGAGCCAACTAAGCTTCCTTTCTTTGACTCATCGTTTCCTTTTTTCAGTGCTGAATGGTTTAACTTTATTTTGGACGAAAATAACTGGTTTGACTTATTTATCAGATAATAACAATAAGTAAAGGGTTTTTATTTTACTGATCACAGGCCAAGTTTCTAAGAGCTGCACTGAAACGGGAAATTCGGCCGAAGATATAAGATAAGTTTGATGATGGAAGTAAATTTCTACTATTTGTAAACGTTGTTTAGTCGTAAGATCGCTTATTGTCATTTTCCAAATTGTACATAACAGAAAACATTTTCAACGTTTCACAGTTGTCCCTACAAAAAGTATTGCACCTTTAAAAAACATTATTGTCTTATCCCCTTTAAGTCCCTTTATTTCTTGAGATAGTCTAGCAGAAATCACATGTTCTACATTAGCATTACCATGAAACCTTTGCTAAGCCCTATGACTTTTAGTATTTAAGTATAAAACTTAAAAGGATTCAAATTTCAGCAATTTTAGAATTTAAATAATAATTTAATTTAATTTATTTTTAGATTTTTAGCCAATTTCTTGGAATGAGCTTTTCTTTTCATTTATTGAGATTTATTGCCCACAGCTAAACATTTTTTTATTAAACTAATTAGTTCCTGGTTAATTCCGCTCCTTCTGATAGTTGTCAAGAAAGAGATTAGCCAAGTCTCTATCTGCCTCTACCCAATAACATATAAATTTCATTGTTATCTTTTAAACTCAATTTCCTTCCTGATAATAATATAGCCCTATCTTGTTTCTAACACGTTAAAAACTAAATTTTGTAAAGTATATTAAAGTTTACGCAGCCAGAAAGTATGCAACACAAATTTATACCCATACACCCATATCTACATATTGCGAATTTCATGTAGATATCTACATACCGCCAGAACGTTTATTCAATTCAAGATTTAGAAAATTTGTATTCTCAACCCAACCCCATAGTGGTCGAAATATTATTTTCAGCCCGAAAAATGGACAAGTTAAGAAAAACCATCTAAGTGATCTAGAAATTGTTCTTTTTCTGAGAGGAACCGATCCTCTGTACATTCGGGGTTTAATTACTTTTCAGTAGCTTATCAGAAACGTTCCATAAATTGTCTAGCAGGACAGTCCCATTCAATAATAAAGAAATGTTGTTAACAGTTTTCATTAAATTTACACTGATTTGTTGGCTAATCAATGCTTGAGCACGTTTTCTTTCCATTTCATCGATAGGGGGGGCCCAACCTAGAGAACCTCTTTTGATATTTTGGTTTTTCATGCATCTAGATTCCAGTTTGCAAGTTGTTTGCAGCAAACTTGGGGGATTTTGTGCGAAAAACGAAACTGGTTTGTCATGGCTATGCCACATGCATTTGGACACACTCGCTCAGTGATTGATCAGTGTGATAAGTAAATTTGTAGGCAACAGACGTCTTTGGGCAACAGAACGTCACCAAATGACTGTTACTTCATTCAATCTGGTGACCAAAGGTTAGTCTTTTAATTAGAATAAAGAACAATTCAATTGAATTTTCAATTTGGTGGTCTTAGCTCCCACATTGGGAGTGCGTCATTTGCAGGTGTTGTTTCTTTTCAGTTGTGGCGCTTTGGCAATCCACCAGCGTATGAATCTGAGTGTGGGCATTGTGGCCATGACCAATGCCAATAGTTCTAATCCAAATTATCCCGAATATATATTCACCGAACAACAGAAGTCTTATATATTGGGTAGCCAATTTTGGGGCTCTTGTTTCACTCAATTGATTGGCGGCTATCTCTCTAGTCGTTATGGTACCAAAATATTGTTAATGTGTATATCATTAATCACATCCCTACTGAGTCTGGCCACACCCTGGGCCGTATCATTGGGTGGTTGGCAATTGCTATGCGGAGTCCGTTTTCTTCAGGGTCTAGCCATGGGTGGTAGTTGGCCTTGCTTCTATACACATTTGGCTAAATGGTGTCCCAAGGCGGAAAGAAATCGTTTGGGTGGCATCATGCAAACTGGCTTGGATATTGGAACAGCTATAGGATTCGCTTTGAGTGGTGTATTGGCTGCTTCACCCTTTGGCTGGCACAGTATATTCTATGTGCCAGGCAAGTCAAAGAAGAGTCAAATAAGTCAAATTTAAAGGAATAATGTATTTTACTTACAGGTTTTCTTGGGCTCTTGTGGTGTCTTTTGTGGTCCCGCTATGGTGCAAGTTCTCCTGCTATGTCGCCATTTATTTCGGCGGTGGAACTCAAATATATTGAATTGGCTCAGGAACAAGAGCATTCCCATGCAAGCACTGCTCCTCCAGTGCCCTGGCTGCAAATATTTACCTCTCGGCCTTACTTGGTGTTGGCGTTTTGTAAAATGAGTCAGGCGTTTAATTTCTATACACTAATGCAACAGATTCCACGCTATATTCATGGCATATTTCGTTATAATATTCAGATTAACGCTTTACTCTCCGCTCTGCCATTTGTGGTGATGTGTCTAATGTCATATTTTTTTGTCTTTCTGGCTGACTACTTGACCCGGCGCTGTAATATACCTTTGGTTGTATTGAGAAAGACCATCAATTCGTTGGCCTCTTGGATTCCGGCCGTGGCCCTGATTGCTCTCTCCTTTGTCCAAGCGGAGAATGTCTTGGGTAGCATCTCTTGCATGACTGTCGCTGTGGCGGCCATTGCAGGACAGGCCATTGGCAGCTCTCTCGCCTAATTTCGCTGGCTTATTATTTAGCATAAGCAATACTTTGATGAGTTTGGCTGGCGTGATATCGCCTCTAATCATTGGATTGACTGTGGAAAATGAGGTAAAAGAAACACTCAAGACACACATGTTTCATATATATCATTTGATTATATCCTTTCCAGTCTGATCGCTCTCAATGGCGTTTAGTTTTCTTGGGCATTGCCCTTATTTTATTTGTTGGCAATTTGATGTATGTGATTTTTGGTCGCATGACTGTGCAACCCTGGAACGGTCCCAGTAAGCAAGAGGATTCTAGTCAAGACACAAGACAGGGCTCTCAGTCTGAAGCTAGAACTAATCAAAGTGTGGAAAAATTTGCCTATTTTTAAATATTATTTATAATTTGTATATTTTAAGCTCTTCATTAAAGATCTAACACAGGAAACATTCTTTTTTTTGAGTGAATTTTATCTACTGTTATTAATGCTAATCTCAAATTAGTGTTCCTTTATGTGGCATAGTCCTGTTTTTTAGTGAAATACATGAAGTACCTCTAATTATTTCTTACTAATTAGGTACCATCTTCTCTGGATTGGATCACGACTGCTGTCAAAACTACCGTTAGAAAAACTTGAAATCTCAAATTTTCCCTTTAGTTTTTAGAAATGATTTTAGACCCGTTTCTTTTCTGAAGTTTGCTTTTAAGCTTACATTGAGTTTGTAAACTTTTTTACTTTTTGTATACCAAAAATTTGCACGCTTTATCCAATCGGATTGGGTTTAGTTATATTAATCTACGCTAATTAGCTTCACTTAAGGCATAAATCTATATGAAGTAACTTACTGCATATTTTTCATAATCTACCAAAATGAATTACCCATTGAATGTCGTATTACTCGCCGGACTTTACCTCGGTCTAAGCCGAGCGGCACCATTCTTAAATGAACTTATTGATTAAAATTTATGGATTGCTTTTGTTTTCAATAAAACATTTTTTGCTTGATTGGATGAAACTTTTTTGGTAGCTTATTATTTGCAGATCTTTTGTCAACTTTCAATTAACTATTCATTACAAATATTAGCCTTAAAAAATATCGTTTACCCATCACTATGAAAAGCGGTTTAACATCTGCTATAATATTGAAGATTGTGCGGTTGTTAGCCAGGTTTCGTAAGGAATCACACGTTAGCCTGACTATAAATGTCAAAGTACTATGAGGTTCAACCAAAAAATCTGTTCTGAATTACAATTAATAGCTTGTTACACATGATCATCTTTCAGATCATCTGCTTACTTACAGTGATCTATTAAGGATCACCCTGAAAACGTTTTCATTAAGGGTTTTTAATTGTAAAATGTTTGATTCAAAAACTGATACTGCAAGTTTTTAGTCATAGACAATTCTATTCTGCATGGTATAATTTGATTTACGTATTCTCTTCGTTCATAAAAATAGTTCTAATTGTTTTCTGTGGATTCGATAAAGTTACTTACAATTTTTTACACCTATTGGTTACACTTTTGCGCGTATATATAGTGACTTTTAAAAGTTTGCATACAATATACCTCAAGATGAAGATTTTAATAGTTGTTGGTCTATTCGCTTCAATTTGCCTGGGTGTAAGTCAAGCAGCTTTTGGAATGACTATCTGGCCTGCTCTGGACGATCTTAATGATTAAAAAGTTTACTTAAATTGTATTTAAAATAAAAATGTAATTTAATTTTGTGTTACATATAACAACTTCTTTTTTTCCCATTAATTGAAATGGACCAAAAGCCACTTTCGCCTACAGCGGTTTCTATATAAATGTTATAAAGATTTTTATATCTGATAAAAAACCGCTTCAAAATTACGCTCAAGGGTTCTGCAACTTGCTCTATCACCTTGGGTTTAGGCAGAGGCTTTTATCATGGCTTATATCACAGAAGCAGACTAGTAACTTGGTTATCACTCAACACCGTCCTCTCTACTACAGCTAACATTACTCGTTATATAAGACAAGCAGGTGCGCTTTCGGAAATATACAGATATTACGCCAATTAGATATACTAATTAGTGATAGTAATGAACTTCTATATAAAGCACATTTTCAAATGCTGTTTAGAAACATAACAAGATGAACTTTTTAGTAGTATTTGCCTTATTTGGACTTTGTCTAGGTGTCAGCCAAGCGGCACCAGGGATTCATGGAATCAACATACCTTCTTTGAACCAACTTATGGATTAATATTTTTCTAGTGCAAATGCATTTTAATATATGTATAAAGATAAAACCAAAAATAAATGTTGAATTTGTTTTGTTTCCATAAGATAAACGAATGTGTCAATATATTTGATATGTCGTAAAAAATATCAGTATTTTACGAAGGGCTAGAAAAAACACTTCTGTTCACATCAATTGCCACTTACAGAATTTCATTTTATTTGATTTCTCTAGTGATTCAAGATTATCTCTCTCTGCTAGAGTGCGCTTATCTTTAATTTAAGATCTTTGTATTGCACAATGGGTGTTTTTGGAGTTTATCATTAGGGATAACTATACTTAGCTTAAATATTACTACAGTTGTATATCGCAATTATACTTAAAAATCGTATTTAATATCGATGTGAGATATATGTATAATCTGTTTAGAGTTTGGGTGTGTTCAAGTCAGTCATATTAAAAAAGAATGGCTTATTATTTACATGGTCTTAGTTGGCTTCCGCAATCCTTTAATTTAGCTTTACCATACTGATTTGTTGAAACTGATTAGATTATTTTATGCTGATTAGTTTCACCTATTGCAGGCAAAAACGATATTGTATATAAAGAGCATTTTTGAATATCGTTTTTTAATTTATCACGATGAACTTCGTTTTGGTCTTTGCTTTATTTGTTGGACTTTGCCTTAGTGTGAGCCAAGCGGCACCTTTTGTTGCCGCATTGGACATACCTTCTTTAAATGAACTTATGGATTAACATTTTTCCACAATCTAGTAAAAATTCTTTTTAATATATAAAAGATAAAACATAGAAAATATATTGAATTTGCATAATGCAAATGATAAATGAAAATAAATAAGGTTTATTACTATTACATCATTTTTGAATTGTTTCCTAATAGTTGCTGTTAGCATTAATGTTCAAGACACTATATATTAGAATAACTGTCTAATAGGGGTAGAAAAATATCAATATTTTAGGCTTACAATGGTGCTCATAGACTTAAGCCACAAGACTTCAACCAAGAATTTAAACGAAAATTAAGTAAAGTTTTTATTTCACAGCTTTAATTTTTTGTGCCACATTAGCTCTTTATATCAGTGCTCTAATAGAATAATAACAAAGTTATAAAAATATATATTCAACGAAAAACTTAAAAAATTTGAAACCATCTCCAAAATGTCCTGCTCACACACTTAAGCTACATTGAGCTAAAATTGTCAAAACTGTGTTATTTTTTTTTTTTTGGAAAGTTGTGCTATTTATCTTCTAAACTAAAATATTGAATACTAAATGCGTTTCCCAAAACAATTTTACCGCTATGGCTAAAAATAAAATCACAAATCCGGCCGAAAAGAAGCTAATATGGGAATATCTATACTAACAATACAAATAGACCAAAATATCATATAGATTATTACATATTAAAAAAGAATGGCTTATTATTTACATGGTCTTAGTTGGCTTCCGCAATCCATTAATTTAGCTTTACCATACTGATTTGTTAAAACTGATTAGATTATTTTATGCTGATTAGTTTCACCTATTACAGGCACAAACGATATTGTATATAAAGAGCATTTTTGAATATCGTTTTTTAATTTATCACGATGAACTTCGTTTTGGCCTGTGCTTTATTTGTTGGACTTTGCCTCAGTGTGAGCCAAGCGGCACCTTTTGTTGCCGCATTGGACATACCTTCTTTAAATGAACTTATGGATTAACATTTTTCCAAAATGTAGATTGGCAAATCTAGTAAAAATTCTTTTTAATGTATAAAAGATAAAACATCGAAAATATATTGAATTTGCTTGCATTCCATTTTATCGCATTTGCAGTTGTACTTGGGCGACGTATTGAATTTCATATTGATATTTTTTGCATCCCTATTCGGAAGTTTGTTTAAGTTAGGCTATGCCAGACAGGATGGGTCCCCTTTTTAATTCGATATACGATTCGATATTTCAAAGAGTAGAATGTAAAATACTGAATAATATATTTTATATTTCTGACACCATGTACAGCTGCAATCATAAAATAAACTAAAAGCCATCAGTTACTTTTTGATGTTAGAGTCACAATGCCAAAACTACAACATAATGGTACATTTTTTAACAGGATGTTTGGGTGGCATTTTCTGAACTCCCTAAAAAAGTCCATATATTTTGGGCACAGAGTTTCATATAAAATATAAGCGACAATAGATACTAATAAGAAATATTTCATTGTGAAAGCTAAAACATTGGGAAATAAAATTGTGCTTATGGGGGAACTTTTTTACAAATCAAATTTTGTAGCTATAGTCCTCATAGTCCCTGAGATCTAAGCATTTATACGGACCTGGCTATATTGACTCAGTTGTTGATCAAAAATTTATATAAGTACTTCATATTTCACTTTTATTTACATATATTGCATTGTACTGCGAATACACCTGACTATTTAAAGCATAAAGTAAACAATTCTTGCAAAGAATTATCAATGTATTATTTTATTACAAAAATGAAACACATAGAAGAAATACATATTCATTGTGGAGTATATCGATCCCCAAAAACTCTTAGTTGACAATGTCATAGGAAATTATTACGCAGTAATAAATTTGACGCTGTTTTTATTGACTTCCGTATTCCTAACCTTTACCATTTCGATTCGTTGCAGTTGTTTATACAATTTTTTAAAATTGGTTTCCCTTCTTAAAGTCCAAGATTTCTATATAAGGAAAAATATTCTCTCACTGTTGTTTAATCTGTGACAATGAATTTCGTATTAGTTTTGGCTCTTTTCGCTGGACTTTGTCTGGGAGTGAGTCAGGCTTCACCAGGAAGACTTTCAAAAGGAGCTCTCGAGCAGCTTGATGATTAAAAATGTTCACCAAAAAGAAAAAAAAAATGCACTAAAATTTAAAATAATAAACAAATAAAAACTTGAACCATTTAGTGAGTTTCTATGAGGCCAATTATTTGTGAGAATCAACTGGGACATTTTTGCATTTAAGTTTTTGAAGACCTTTCAAAAAAAACTATATAAAAACAAGAAAGATTATTTTTCGCTTTAATTGTGCGTGGCGCTTTTAATTTAATTTCATTGGCTCAAATAAGTTTCGTATTCCAAATATTTTTGTATTTTGTATACAACTTTTATGCATTATGAGAAATTTCTTACTAAACTTACTTTAATTGGATTTTTCTATGTTTCTACTACGATAGTCAATAAAGTAGGCTTTTCGACTCTATGCTAGCTATATGTTATCCTTATATTTTGAAGGTCATCATCGATCGAAGGGAATTTGGTGAAGTTTTTAATAAAGCGATTCGACACAGTTGTTTAGAAAAATATTTCAAATTCGTTTCACCTATTAGAGTATAGATATAAATTAAAATATTTCCTTATTGTTGTTTAATTTTAATACCATACACCCATAGGGTGAAATGGTATATTAAAGTCGCCAAAATGTATGTAACAGGCAGAAGGAAGCATCTCCGACCCCACAAAGTATATATATTCTTGATCAGGATCAAAAACTGAGTCGATCTAGCCATGTCCGTCTGTCCGTCCGTCCGTCCGTCCGTCCGTCCGTCCGTCCGTCCGTCCGTCCGTCCGTATGAACACCTAGATCTCGGAGACTATAAGAGCTAGAGCCACCAAATTTGGTATGCAGTCTCGTGTAGTATGTACGCTTATCGAGTTTGTTTCAAATTTTTGCCACGCCCCCTTCCGCCCCCGGAATTTACATAAAACTGTTTTTCTTAAAAAGTATGGCAGATAGAGACATCAAATTTGGGTTATATACTCGTTTAGTTAGCGCGCACAAAATAATTGTTCCAACTTTTTGCCACGCCCCCTTCCGCCCCCGGAATTTACATAACTCTGATTTCCTTAAAAACTATGAAAGCTACCGACATTAAATTTGGTATGTACGCTAGCTTAATAGACGCGCAGATATTGACTATTTAAAAATTTTGCCACGCCCATTTCCGCCCCCGAAAATTAAACAAAACTGATTTTCTCGAAAACTAACAAAGCTAAAGTCACCAAATTTAGTATGTATACTGGTTTAGTATGCGCGCAGAATACATATATTTTAAAAAGTTGCCACGCCCACTTACGCCTCCATAATTTAGAAAAAACCGATTGGCTCTTGCAATTTTTTGACCATCGCGATCAAATTTGGCAGACTAATAAATCTTATCTATTTCTATCAAACTACCAAATTTGATTGAAATCGGACTAGAAACATGCAAAATATACGTATGAATGTATTTTGCTACGCGATCCATAAGGGCAGAATTGGCCGTTGTCTAGTGGCGGCGCTAGAGTGCTCGTGTGTTTGTAGAGTGAGCGAGATAGCATATGGTATAAGGCATGTTAAAACAATTTAATAGACATACATTTGGTTTTCGAAATTTTAAATATTTGTTTCACCTGGTGTATGGTATACCCAAGTCGGCGAGACGACTTACTTACTTCATTCACAATGAATTTCATATTCGTTTGTACTATTTTCTTTGCGCTCTGACTGGGATTGTGTCAGGCTGTACCAGGAAATCTTTTAGTCGGAGCCCTAGACCAGCTTGAGGATTAAAAAGGCAAATTTAAAATAGGCAAAAAGGCAAATTTTCATACTATGTAATTGGTATTAAACAATTCTTAAGTATATTTAAATTCTCAACAGACTTTGCAAAAGTCGGAAATCTTTTTAAGAACTTCTGTGTCTTTAAGTCTGGATATGGTTACGGAAAGTTAAATTTGATTCACCAAATAAAATCAATATATGTACTTTACCGATTTGTTACAGTTGCCATTTTAATTTGTTTCACTTACAACTATTACTTCCTATATAAAGCAGAGCTAATGTCAATTGTTGTTTAATCTATCAAGATGAATTTCGTATTAGTTTTGGCTCTTTTCGCTGGACTTTGCCTTGGTGTGAGTCAGGCATTACCAGGAACTCTTCTATTCTCAGCTTTGGACCATCTCGATGATTAAATATATTTTTATAAAAAAATTAAAAAAACAAGAAATTTATTTTGTTTTTGAATTGTTTTCTTCGAAGAACAAGTTGTAGAAATACATATGTCTTGTAGATTTCATTTCATTTCTATAAATTTTCAAATGGCAATCAAATGTCGCAAATGTGGGGATGGAATGGTAACGCTGTAAGGCCAGACCTACTCTCGAAGCAGCTGATCGACGAGGTGGCAATGAAAGAGAAGACGAAGTCGCAAGGCTGAGTGGAAAAGGAAGCGTCTAGAGAAAACGACTCACGACGAACGACGCGTGTGTAAACGAATCAATACTTAATTTGTCAAAAACCCATTGTTTCTATAATAATTAACTAATTAAATAAATAATATACCTAATATAACAACTATTCTAATTCTTGTGGGCACAAATCCTACACAAATGTTTTCTTTAATGTTTGGACTACCAGATTTATCAAAAAAACTATTGCTCCAAGTGTGTCCAATTTGAGATTGTTGACTGTTTTCAACTCAACTTATAGCTTCTGATATTCTCTGCCCAGGATCAACTAATGCCAAAAGTTACAGTAATACCATTATAATAATACCATTCTCCCCTTCCTCCGCCCCCTCGCTATATGTGTAGTTACGACATTAATCCAATAAACTACTTCTTTAAGAAACACATTATTAGTTTCAATTATATTGGTTTTACAATTAAGTTGATGCTTTATCATATCTCAAGAAACATTTTTTAATCATTCAGTTAATCTGATTGGGAATCCCAGGCATCTAGTGTATCGATGTATGTAGTTTTCGTCTAAGCTTATGGATGGCCCCTCTAGTCTACTCAAGTGATCAATAATTGAAAATAATAATCAGGCTGGACATAAATTTTAATATAATGACGTCTTCTCGTGCAAACTCCTTTAAAAGCAGTATTAATATTCTAGCCATTTCTAGCCTTAAGTTTTATTTAAATGTATGTTTAACCCTCTAATGCCCAAGAGTGCCCAAGGCTCATTAATACTGACTATTTTTTAAATCATTTGGAAAATTAATTTATGTTAACAAGTTTTATTTGTTTATACCTAACTAAAATAAACATCCAAAAGTTTCAAAACAGTACTAGTTTTCATTGTTTCACAAACGATATAAAAAATAGATAAAGAATGTATTTCTATCCTATTCTATCCGATTCCTACTTATCTATTCCTATCTATTCCTTATAATATATTGACTGAAACAACTGAAATTCTTGGTATCGTTACGGTAAGATCGATTTGGAGCAGTTTTGGATTAACTTCCGCATTTCTAGACATCAGAAAAAATAGCTAGAGTGTATCGATTTGTTACAGTTGACTAGAGCATTTTTTATTTAATTGGTTTCACTGATTAGGATTAAGAATTACTTCCTATATAAAGCGGAGTTAATGTTTATTGTTGTTTAATCTATCAAGATGAATTTCGTATTAGTTTTGGCTCTTTTGGCTGGACTTTGCCTCGGTGTGAGTCAGGCACTACCAGGACTTATTCAATACCCATCTTTGGACCATCTCGATGATTAAATATATTTTTATAAAAGAGTTTTGAAAAAACTAGAAATTTATTTTGTTTTTGAATTGTTTTCTTCGAAGAACAAGTTGTAGAAATATGTCTTGTAGATTTCGGTTCATTTCTATAAATTTTCAAATGGCAATCAAATGTCACAAATGTTTTTTTAATGTTTGGACTAACAGTCCATCGGAAAAACTATTGCTACAATTGTGTCCAATTTGAGATTGTTGACTGTTTCCAACTCAACTTATTGGCTTCTGGTATTCTCTGCCCAGGATTAACTAAGGCCAAAAGTTACAGTAATACCATTATAATAGTACTATTCTCCATTATAGTACATTATAATACATTATTAATTTCAATTACATTGGTTTTAAAGCAATCATTCATTACTTCAAAAAGGCTCAATATTTCAATTTTAAGTTATGTTGATGCTTTATCATATCTCAAGGAACATTTTTTAATCATTCAGTTAATCTGATTTGGAATCCCAGGCATCTAGTGTATCGCTGTATGTATTTTTCGTCTAAGCATATAGATGGCCACTCTAGTCTATTCAAGTGATTTATAAAAATAATTAAAAATAATAATCAGGCTGGACCCAAATGTTAAGTTATGCACGTCTTCTCGTGCAAACTCCTTTAAAATCAGATTCGTAGAGAAAAATAGAGGGTTCAGGTGGCTTACATAAAATTTTCTCCAAAAATAAAATCTGTAATACGTATATCATTAAGCAGCTATATCCTGTATTTATCGTGTATTTTAGTAAACTAAAATCTTCCATAACATAACCTCTTCACATTTAGTACTCTAAATGTCATTTTAATGTACATATCGGAGTTAAGTGAATAAATGAATGAATTCATGTTTGCATTTGGTCCTTAACTTACGCATTCTTTTTCCACCACGCTTATTTTGATTTTGAAACCAAAAATATTTATGAAGCATTGAGAATAAGTATATAAATATTCTTGTAAGGGCAAGAATTTATCCCTATCCTATTCTATCCTATTCCTTATAATATGGACTGAAATTCTTGGTATCGTTACGGTAAGATCGATTTGGAGCAGTTTTGGATTAACTTCCGCATTTCTAGACATCAGAGAAAATAGCTATAGTGTATCGATTTGTTACAGTTGACTAGAGCATTTTTTATTTAATTGGTTTCACTGATTAGGATTAAGAATTACTTCTTATATAAAGCGGAATTTAGGTGTATTGTTTGGTAATCTATCACGATGAAATTTGAATTGGTTTTTGCTCTATTCGCTGGACTTTGCCTTGGTGTGAGTCAGGCATTACCTGGACGGGTTTTCGTTTCAGCTCTGGAGCAACTTGATGATTAGAAATGTTTACCCAAAGGATGAATTAAAACTATTAAAAAAAAAATTTATTTTGAAACGTTTAATTTATGTGTTTTAATGTTTTCCAAATTAGATTAGTTAGCTTAATTAAAGGAAGTCCTTTTCTTTGTTTTTTTTTATAAAGTTCAAAGTTTTGAGATTTTGATCAAATTTTCTTTGAAAATATCAAAAAAGCTAATGTCGGCTTGATTGCTTCAACATGTCTGTAATATTTTTACAAGTTCCAAACTCTTTTTTTGGAACGCCTTTAATTAATGCACAGACAAAACCTTTATAAATACATAAAAACATTTTATTATTATCAGTTAAAAATATTTGTTTTACTTGGGGCATGGTATACCTAAGTCGGCGAGACGACTTATTTACTTAATTTTTTCATAAACATATAATAACGAATTCTTCTAATTTATTAAGGCGGATTAGAATAATTTGAATCAATTGGTTTCACTTAAATACCAAACTAATGGCCCACTATATAAAGGACAATTTCGTGTTAGGTTGACAAGTCAATACAATGTACTTTATTTTACTCTTTGCTCTACTCGCTGGATTTTGTCTGGATGCTACCCAGGCTGCGTCTGAATGGGCCAAACTTACCAAGCCTGCTTTAAACACACTTCTTGATTAAAACAAATAAATGAATTAAATATATGATTGACACAAAATAAATATTATCTAAATACATAAAGTATTAAATTTACCTTCGCAAAGAAATACATTTCAGCATGATTCCGGATATCTTCATAATTAGTTCAGTTGCCATTTAATCGGATGTTTATGTGTCAGCTTTTTGTATGAAGTTACGAAGATGTTGAGAAATGTCTTTCTTTCTTTACTTGGTCTTGGATCGTAAAATATTGGTCTGATAGTTTATAGAAGTCCAGAAACAAATTTTCAGCTCTGTAGCCCTGACAGCCTGGGATCAGTTTGCCCTGTTCCAAGCGGACGGACGGACAGAAAGACGGACGGACAGTAGGACGGAAGGACATGACTATATAGTTCAGATAGTTCTGATTAGCCAGATAATATAACTTTAATATGGTCGCAGATGATCCCTTCGGTGCGAATGAGTCATTCAAAGAAGGGACGGTAAATAATGATTATTATTATTTTTTCACTGTGGTTTAAAAATCTGCGATGATTACAGTCCCTGTTGCAATATGAATGGTTTCCTATATAAGGCACGTTCTGGTTCGTTAATGCTAATGAAATATATATTGTTTGCTGCTCTGTTCGCTGGACTTTGTTTGAGTGGAATCCAGGCGGACAATTGGATGAAGCCTTTGTCTGATTTAAAAAGCCTTGATGATTGAAAATATTTAAGAATAAAATTGTAAAAGATTTGCCTTTTGGTTACAAGTAATCAGCAATCATAAAACATAAATGTATAAAACATTTTTTCATATTTGTTTGTACTTATTAATAACAATAAAATATAAGGTAACGAATGTTCCAGAACATTTAGCATTCTAATGTCCAGCCTTGACGGTGATAAGGCATAGGTACCTGGGAGACCTTACTACTACTTGCTATTACTAATACTGAACTCTGGGACTAACAATAAATCAAAACCCAAAAAGCAGAAAAAAACTATTAAAACTATATGTAGTTGACACTTACAAGGCTTTTATATAAGCCACAATAACCAGTCAAGATGATCTTTCCAGTAGTTTTTTTCTGTGTACCTAGTCTTTTTTTCAGGTACAAGTCAATCAGAAACTATTGCATGATATAATTTCAATTGCATACTTTTTTTTATAAGAGAATTTAAATCAATTCGTTTTACTTGCTAAGAAAAAATATTTTTTAAATAAGGCGCAATTTTAAACATTCCGTAGATTACGAACGGATTAAACTGGATTAAAATATTTTGAGTTAATTTGTGTCTCTTAATAGCAATTATCTAGGCTTAAAATAGCTTACTATATAAAGCAGGTATTTTGTGTAGTGTTAATTAATCTATCAAGATGAAATCTGTTTTGTTTCTTGCACTAATCGCTGCACTTTGCTTGACTGGGACCCAGGCGGGCACTATACATAACACTTTTGCTGATTTGAAACAACTTGCTGATTGAAAATTACCAATAATAAAATAGTTAAAGACATGTCAATTTGGATTGGACTAATGCTGATTAGCAAGACTGCTGAGTCATGCCAATAAAACAATTATGATAGTCTTTTGAACATAACAAAGAGAACAACTTTTTTTTGGTGTAGATGGTTTGTTTTTGGGGTAGATGGAACCAGAGTGCTAGACTACCGTCTACCTGACCTAATCCGTTCCTGTCTTCGTTGCTCTCTCATAACCTCTGCAGCAAAGTCGTTTAGTGCCTTCTAGACTTCCGAATCCTGAAGCATCCTGCTTACCAGGTTGTATGGCTTGTCCACTTACCTAGTGTAGCGTTTAGGGATCTTTTTTTTGGCGTCGTATCCCAAGCAGTGGAAGATTCGTGGCCGAATCGTTTCAAATACCTCCTAAAGCGGCCGTGTCAGCTAAGGATTTGGGTTAAGTAGAAGTTAACGCCTAGACTTTGTTTAAGTGAAACCCAGCCTGGCACTCGGAATAATAATTTTGCTGATTTGACACAACTTGATGATTGAAAATATTTCATAAATGATATAATTCTATCAGTCTTGTATTTTTGGTTTCGACTAATCGCAATGAGACTGTTCACACATTTCTCATTCTCAAGGTGACGTTTCAGACCCCATAAAGTATATGTACACAGAAAAAAAGTGCTAGACAAGATGCCACCCACTTGACCTGCCATTTAGGGAGGGACGGACTGGTGATTCCAATCCCATATCATGTTAACCTTTGATAATATTTGCTTATTTAGGATAGGTTGCAAATAAAACCAGAGGGCCGGGGCTAACTTCGACCGCGTCAAAGTTTGTATACCCTTGCAATTTTTGTGGTACGAAAGAACGGCCTACATAGCAACTAACGAAGATATTGATCAAAGTCACTGTTTTCCACCGATCGTTTCTATGGGAGCTATATGATATAGTTACCCGATCCTTATCAAATTTGGCACAATCATTAACAGATATATTAAACTAACAAATGTTTAATTTGAAAGCAATCGCGTCAAAAGTAACGAAGTTATTGACAAAAGTCACTGTTTTCGAAAGATCGTTCCTATGGGAGCTATATGATATAGTCACCCGTTTTTGATCAAATTTGGCATAGTTATTTATATGTGTAATTAACTTACCAATATTAAATTTCACGACAATAGCTCAGAAAATAACGAAGTTATTAAGAAAAGTCACTGTTCGTGACTTTGCCATTTGTATGGGAGCTATATGATATAGTGATCCGATCCGGTTGAATCCGAGATATACAACGCCTGCAGTATATACAAGCCTACATGCAAAATTTCAGCTCTGTAGCTCTTAAGGTCTAGGAGGAGTTTGCGTTGATCCAGACTGACGGACGGACGGACGGACGGACATGGCTATTTGAACGCGTCTCGTCGTGCTGATCAAGAATATATATACCTTATGTGGTCGGAGATGCTTCCTTCTATGCGTTGCACACTTTGGACCAAAATTAATATACCCTTTTTGCAAAGGTATAAAAAAATACATGTATGTACATATTTAGTATTAAGTTTTTCTTAACAAAAAAATAAATTCACCATGAATTAAACTGACTTCCGCATTTCTTTATATTAGTGTTGGTTGATTATCATTATTTATTGTTTCACTTATTATTTACGCTTATTTTTGTTATATTTAAAACTCTTTTTGAATTTTGTTTTATAAATCTAACAACATGAATTTGATGCTGGTTTTTGCTCTGTTTGCAGGATATTATCTGAATGTAAGCCAGGCTGCACCTAATTGGGAATTTGGACCTGTTTTGGATAAACTTGTTGATTAAAATATGTAATAAAATTTACGATTGAAACAAAATTTTAAAAAGCTATGAGTTCAAGCTGACTTCCGCATTTCATTCTATTAGTTCAAGTTAATTTCCATTATTTACGCTAACTTATTTACTTGCTTGGTATTTTCCTATTTAAGCAAATTTTTTTGAATTTATTTAAAATCTAATAAGATGAATTTTATAATGGTTTTTGGTTTATTCGCTGGTCTTTCTCTGGGTGTGAGCAAGGCTGCATATGGAATAAATAGATAATCTATTCATCATCCAGACCTGGCCCAACTTGTGGATTGATTTTCAAAAAACTACATGGTTATAGTAATTAATAGGGCTCAAATAAATACTTAATTCTAGCACTTTGACCTCATAATATACAAGCAAGAGAAACTTTGAGTTGTTTACGATTTACTTTTAAAGGCCCACAAACTGAAAAATAATGGGGAAAAGATCAAACAAATCGAAGAAAACATTTTGATTTCTTTATTCCCAAGATTATATTATACATTTTAATTGAACATTATTTATTCCCAAGATTATATTATACATTCTAATTGAATATATTTATCCGCTTCAGATAATATCAGTTTTAAAGTAATTATTATTAAAAATATCATTTGTCCTTGTCATTAAATTTCATTCTTATCAGTAAATTTGCATGGTATAATTTAATTTAAAAAACAATTCTATGAATTCATTAAAGCGTATTATATCAGTTAAGGTTAATTTGTTTCGTTATTATTATGCCTATATAAGGCAGAATTTCAAATATTCATGAAATATCGAACGAGATGAAGTTCCTAATAGTTTTTGCTGTAATCGCTGGAGTTTGCCTGGGCGTAAGCCAAGCTGCACCTGGAAGGAAATCTGCCTGGCCTGAATTAGAGAATCTTGTTGATTAAAAAATTATAAATTGCACACAATAAAGAAAATTTATTGAAATGGTTGTCTATGTTTTGCTCATGTATATACATCATTATTAGTTATTAGGTGCATTACAATTTTTGTGAAACTAAACCTTACAACTTGAGGTAAAAAGTTTTTTTTGTGTCATGGATCAGTTTCATTTTGTTTTTCACGAATTGATTAAACCAGATTTAAATATTTAGAGTTGATTTGTTTCACTCGGTAGCATCATAAATGGGTTCCTATATAAAGCAAGTTTTTGTTTAGTGTTTCTTAGTCTATCAAGATGAAATCTGTATTGTTTGTTGCTCTGTTCGCTGGACTTTGTTTAAGTGGAATCCAGGCGCTCCATTGGCTTGTCCATTTGGCTGATTTGAAAAATCTTGATGATTGAAAATACTTAAGAATAAAATTGTAAAAGATTTGTCTTTTGGGTTCAAGTAATCAGCAATCATGTTTATAAAACATTTTTTTATATTTGTTTGTACTTATTATTAACAATAAAATATAAGGTAACGAATGTTCCAGAACATTTAGCATTCTAATGTCCAGCCTTGACGGTGATAAGGCATAGGTACCTGGGAGACCTTACTACTACTTGCTATTACTAATACTGAACTCTGGGACTAACAATAAATCAAAACCCAAAAAGCAGAAAAAAACTATTAAAACTATATGTAGTTGACACTTACAAGGCTTTTATATAAGCCACAATAACCAGTCAAGATGATCTTTCCAGTAGTTTTTTTCTGTGTACCTAGTCTTTTTTTCAGGTACAAGTCAATCAGAAACTATTGCATGATATAATTTCAATTGCATACTTTTTTTTATAAGAGAATTTAAATCAATTCGTTTTACTTGCTAAGAAAAAAGATTTTTTAAATAAGGCGCAATTTTAAACATTCCGTAGATTACGAATGGATTAAACTGGATTAAAATATTTTGAGTTAATTGGTTTCACTTAATAGCAATTATCTAGGCTAAAAATGGCTTCCTATATAAAGATGGATTTTTTGTGTAGTGTTAATCAAGATGAAATCTGTTTTGTTTCTTGCACTAATCGCTGCACTTTGCTTGACTGGGACCCAGGCTGGCACTATATATAACAGTTTTGCTGATTTGAAACAACTTGGTGATTGAAAATTACCAATAATAAACTTTTTAAAGACTTGTCAATTTGGATTTGACTAATCAGCAGTCATGCCAATAAAACAATTATGATAGCCTTTTGAACATAACAAAGAGAACAAGTTTATTTTGAAGTAGATGGTTTGTTTATGGTGTAGATGGAAGCAGAGTGCTAGACTACCGTCTACCTGACCTAATCCGTTCCTGTCTTCGTTGCTCTCCCATAACCTCTGCTGCAAAGTCGTTCACTGCCTTTTAGATTTCCGAGTCCTGAAGCATCCTGCTTACCAGGTTGGATGGCGTGTCTACTTACCTAGTGAAGGGTTTATGGATCCTTTTTGGCGTCTTTAGCCGTGTTAGCTAAGGATTTGGGTTGAGTAGAAGTTAACTTCATCATGACGCCTGGACTTTGTTTGAGTGAAACCCAGGCGGGCACTCGGAATAACAATTTTGCTTATTTGAAAAAACTTGATGATTGAAAATATTTCATAAATGATATAATTGTATCAGTCTTTTATTTTTGGTTTCGACTTTTTAACAATCAGGCTTATAACACATTTCTCATACTTTATTAGACTTATTAACTAAATCTTCTTAATTTAAGAATAATTTAACAAAAATTAAACAAAAAAAAAATAAAAAACAATGAAGATCTTGTTTGCCGGCTTTAGACAAAAATACGTATAAGCCACAATTTCATATACGTACATATTTTTCAAAAATTAAATAAGATCATCTTTCTTGAAGTCTTCCGTGTATACGTTTTCCGGGTACAATTACTCCATGGTATAATTAAAATTATATACTTTTTTGTAGCAATTCTTAAAACATAATATAATGATTTAAATTCATTCGTTTTACGAATTAGTCACAGATATAGTTTCCTATAAAACGCACAACTTCAAGTGTTTTTCCAAAATCGAAAGAGATGAACTTCCTAGTACTTTTTGCTGTAATCGCTGGAATTTGCCTGGGTGCAAGCCAAGCTGCACCTGGACAGAAAGCCTGGAAGCCTGATCTAGAAAATCTTCTTGATTAAATTACGACAATAAAGAAAATTTTCTTAACAAACTTGTTAACGTTTTATTCAATTTCAAGAATTTAAGATTATATTCTCTAAAATTAGTTGGGATTCGAATGTAGAAGGTCTATTTAAAATATTAAACCTTTCTTATTGGGCGCATTGATACTTTGTATGAAAATATAAAATTTCTAAGATGGTTGTTTTTGTGGCATGGAGAAGTTAATAATCCATAGTTTAATTTTTGCGAATCAATTAAACCAGATTAAAATATTTTGGGTTAATTTGTTTCACTCGGTAGAATCATAAATGGGTTCCTATATAAAGCAGGTTTTTTGTTTAGTGTTTCATAATCTATCAAGATGAAAACTGTTTTGTTTTTTGCACTAATCGCTGCACTTTGTTTGAGTGGAACACAGGCGGGCGCTCAATATTACGCTTGGGCTGATTTGAAACAACTTGATAATTAAAATTATGTTATAAATAATATAATTTTATCAGTCATGTATTTTTGGTTTCGACTAACAACTAACAACAAAGTAAAAATAATAATTTAACAACAAATAAAAATAAAAAAAGCAATAAAGATCGTATGTGCTGGCTTAAGCCAATAATACTTATTTATATTAGCCACAATTTTGTATACATATTTTTCAAAAATCAAACATGGACGAATTTGATAATTATATTCTCTAAAATTAGTTGACATTCGAATGTAGAAGGTCTATTTCAAACCTTTCCTATTGGGCGCATTGAAACATTGTATGAAAATATAAAATTTCTAATTATGTAAGATGGTTGTTTTTCTGCCATGGAGAAGTCAATAATCCATAGTTTAATTTTTACGAATCAATTAAACCAGATTAAAGTATTATGAGTTAATTTGTTTCACTCGCTATCATCATTAAGGGCTTCCTATATAAAGCGGGTTTTTTGTGTAGTGTTAATTAATCTACCAAGATGAAAGCTGTTTTGGTTTTTGCACTAATCGCTGCACTTTGTTTAAGTGGAACCCAGGCGGGCAGTCGGTATGTCATTTGGGCTGATTTGAAACAACTTGATGATTGAAAATATTTTATAAATAATATAATTGTATCAGTCTTGTATTTTTTGTTTGGACTAACAACTTTAATGGACTTTTTAAAAAAATCTCTGTAAATTAAAAATAATTTAACAAAAAAAAAAAAAAACAATAAAGATCTTGTGTTGCCGGCCTTAGCCAATAATACTTACTTATATAAGCTTTTTATTTCTCAAAAATCAAACAAGATAATGTTTCTTGTGGTGTTCCTTGTGTAGACTTGACCTTTTCTAGGTACAATTATTCCATGGTATAATTGAAATTTTATACCCTCTTTATCGTAGGAGTTTTTAATCAATTAGTTTTACTAGTTAGCAGTAGAAATCGCTTCCTATAAAAGGAACAATTTTAAATGTTCTTCAAAAATCAGACGAGATGAACTTTCTATTGATTTTTGCTGTAATCGCTGGAATTTGCCTGGGTGCAAATCAAGCTGCACCTGGATTTCTTTTTCAATTAAGACCTGATTTGGATAAACTTGTTGATTAAAATATTAAAAATTTTAGGGCAAATTTGTTTTTTTTTTATCTCCATAAAATAGGCACTTTTTTGGAATATGCCTATTAACAGTTAATTAATTGTCGCATTTAGAAATCGAAAACTTTAAAAGTTAAAAGTAAAGTAAAGTTTCTAAAATAAAATTAAGTAAATAAGTCGTCTAGATTCATTTTATAGCAGTATAGCACATGCTATCTCGCTCACTCTTACAAACGCTCCAGCACCCTAGCACCGACAATACCCTACAGCCACCTCCTTATGAACCTGATAGTAAAATACGATTATACGTATAACATAAATATTTCAATTCCAATTTGAAATAAATTTGGTAGGTCGGTGGATATGATAGTATGTGATGATAGTAGTACTTAATGATGAGGGGCGTGGCAAAGATTTTAAATAATCATAATCTGTGAACATATTAAACGAGTCTACATACCGAATTTGGTGGCTAGATTAACAAGATTCTGATCAAGAATATATATATCAAACATATTAATATATATTTCGAGTACTGGCAATCGATCTGGTAAACAGCAAAGCAAATTAAATTTTAGATGATTTGGTTTAATAGTATTCGTTTTTCAACATTGCTAAGCCAAAAAAAGGAGTTTTAAAATTAAAAATACAAATTGGACAGAGTTATCTTAAAAGCCAACTTCTAAAATACCGAAAATTTTGATCGAATTCTAGAATACCGCCATCCATTTAGCCACATTTTTGTTATTATATCTACGACGCGTCGTTAGTTCTGGAGGATAAAGTTTTCCATGCTATAATTAAAATATTTCCAATTATTTCTTTTCATCTATCAAATATTTAATTGAGTTCGTTCCACTTAATTGTAATACAAAGGTTTTCCTATAAAAAACACATTTTGGATCAACTTGTCACAACACATTTTTATCAATCTAAGACGATGACATTCTTTTCCATTGTTTTTACGGTATTCATTGGTTTTTGTTTAAATCTGTCGCCACTTCAGTTATATATGGCTGATTTAAAGCAACTTGAAGATTGAAAATAATTATTATACAACAATGCGCCGGCAATAAAATATTTCTTCACACTTTTTTCTGTTTTTGTCTGTCTAAGAATCTGTCTGTAATCGCGAGGTAAGGTATATAAGGTAAGGTAAAGGGTATACCTTAGTGACGAATATTCTCCATGTATTGGATTTTCTATTTATCAAACTAAGACACATCTGAATACATTTTTTACTACGTTACCCGTTATTTCAAAGGACAGGCTACCAGATTAAAAATTGAAACAGTGTTTAAGCCGAAGCAAAGATGGTATATTAAACATTATAAAAGGAGCAATTTAGGGAAGTTTGACTGTGATTGTAAAAAAAGTTCAGTCAATGATTCAATCTGCAAACGATAGCAGAATTACCTTTTGCAATGCATTTATAGACTGGCTTTGTTTCTTCTATCTATCTGTTGAATTGAATTATTGACTGCTTCTAATTAAGAACATAATATTACAATTTTTAGGTTACCCAATTGGAACTAACACTCAAACGCAAAATACGACTTATATTAGGCTGATCATTTTATAGAGGTTACTTTGTTCGTCTTAGAAAAACAAATTTTTCACGCTAAATTAAAATTCTTCAATTCTTCATTGTTCAGTTGTCGACTCAGCTTCTCATGCTGATCAAGAATATATATACTTTATGGGTTCGGAAACGTCTCCTTCTGAGACGGCATAGCCTACTTCAGCGTCTTTGATATTTGTTATTGTATCTACAACGCGTCGTTAGTTCTGGAGGATAAAATTGCCCATGCTATAATTGAAATATTTCCAATTATTTCTTTTCATCTATCAAATATTTAATTGAGTTCGTTCCATTTAATTGCGATGCAAAGGTTTTCATATAAAAAACACATTTTGGAGCAACGTTTCAATCTAAGAAGATGGCATTCTTTTCCATTGTTTTTAAGGTATTCATTGGTTTTTGTTTAAATCTGTCTATTCGTCATTCGTTTATGGCTGATTTAAAGCAACTTGAAGATTGAAAATAATTATTATACAACCATGCGCCGACAATAAAATAAATCTTCACACTTTTTTCTGTTTTTTTCTGTCTAATTTCCTAATCCGACTATTATCAAAGACAGTAGCGATGCCACGTAAGTTTGAATTGATTTGAGGGCTAAAGTGATTACTAAGCTGCTTACTTAGTAATCAGGAGTAAGGAGGTTAGTAGGCGATTACATTTTTGTATTGAATAATGTTGTACATTGGTGCGATGGTATGTTTGATTACATTTTTGTCTACTGTAATCTAAACTGAGTATGAAAAGTGGCCATGGCCGTGTAAAAGTAAGCCTTGCTGTAAGCGAGAGGTAAGGTATAGGAATAAGGATAGTGACAAAATTGTCCATGTTTTACTTTGGATTTTCTGTTTACAAAACTAAGACACATTTGAATGCATTTTTTTACTACGTTAGCCGTTATTTTAAACAACAGGCTACCAGATTAAAGATTGAAACAGTGTTTAAACCGCAGTAAAGATGGTATATTAAACATTATTAAAGGAGCAATTTAGGGAAGTTTGACTGTGATTGTAAAAAAAGTTCAGTGAATGATTCAATCTGCAAACGATAGCATCATTATCTTTTGGAATGCATTTATAGACTGACTTTGTTTTCTCTATCTATCTGATGAATTAAATCATTGACTGCGTCTAATTAAAAACTTCATATTACAATTTTAAGTTTATACAGTTGGAACTCAAACTCAAACGCAAAATACGACTAATATTAGGCCGATAATTTTACAGAGGTTACAACATACTTTGTTCGTCTTAGAGAAACAAATTTTTCACACTAAATTAAAATTCTGCAATTGTTGTTTTATGGAATTAGTTGATTTTTTTTCACATATTTGCGATAAAAATGTTTGCCTATATAAAGATCATTTTTGATCACGGTCTTTTTCATTTTGAAATATGAAATTTGCTTTGGTTTTCCCTTCTCGCTGGAAGCTGTTTTACTCTGACCCAGGCGGGTCAGGGCTATTGGGCCGACTTGAAGCAACTTGAAGATTAAAAATAATGAAATAATATGTAGTTTTACTATTTCGATTACAAATTAGCGATTAAGCGCTCACAATAAAAAATTCCTTCACAATTTTCTGTGTTTTACCTGTTGGATTGAGATACCAAACTTGTTTTGTCCTGTATAAAAGTTTTGCTCTTTATAGGGCTCATTATATTTATAAGTTACAGTATCTAATTTTTAATACGACTATTTTTAAAGTCTTTCAACACCAGAATTAAAAAGAAAATATAAGATACGAAGATAAATTTGAACAAATACAGATCAAGTTACAAAAGTGTTGATAAAGGGACACAGGAGAATGCCCATAATATAATATAATATTACTGCCACTGTTTGGGAGTTATATACGAATGTGGGTGTTATATATACGAAAACTCCGCTTGTTTTATATATATTTCCATTTGTAAAAATAAGTCTCAAAAGAATAAAATTACTACTATAAGTTAGACTTTATATTAAAGGACAGGCTACCAGATTAAGGAAGAGCAGAATCGTCGACAAAAAATTGATTTATCTGAAGGAAAGAAGATGTATAATATTAGAAGGATTGATTGACTGGTTTCTCTATGTGTCTCATGTCTCGATCGTGGTATTTGTTACGTAAAAATATTACAAATATATGGCTGATCTAGATTACTATGTCGTTGGTTCTGGTTTAGTAAACTTTTCATGCTATAATTTACACATTCTTTGATTTTTTGTAGAATATTTAATTGAATTCGGTTCGCTTATTAGCGATGAAAGTGTCTTTCTATAAAAGGCACATTTTAGATCACATTTTTTCAAAATAACAAAATGAAATTTGTTTTGATTTTTACGGTATTCGCTGGACTTTGTCTTACTGTCAACCAGGCGGGAACTCTTCATTCCCAGTGGGCTGATTTGAAGCAACTTGAAGATTGATATTTAAAATTCAATAATATACACTATTGTAATTTCGATTACAAATTAGCGATCATGCGCTAACAATAAAATATTTCTTCAGAGTACTTTTAACTACTTTCAAACTACTTTTCCTGATTTATGATATATTAAGATTGTGAGCTTTACTTAAAAGTTTGAAAAGAAATAACAGTAAAGCCGTTTTTTGAGCACTTAATTCACAAATGCATTTTTATCAACAATTTTCACTCTCATTGTTTTTTTTTTTTTTTTTTGGCAAAATGGGCGTGTCATTTTGCCCCCCCCGGTGGAACACTTTGCAACATTTTGCCCAAATAAGTATGCTAAATATATTGATTTTCACAGTACTTTTTATACAAACGTTGCAATGTTTGATTCATTCTTCAAATTAAAAGTTAAGATTCATAAAAAAAACCTAAAGAGAAAATCTATAAATCCCAGCATTTATTTTCATACAAAATGTGTTTTGAAAATCAGTAATTTTAGTGTTTTTCTTAGCGTAATGGCCAACTTGGCGCTTTGAATAGCTGCCCTTTGGTTATTTGTTGGAATGTAGCTCATTAGGAACATTTTAGAAATTGGTTTTTCTGTGTGCCTCCTGTCTCGATCGTGGTATTTGTTACGTAAAAATATATGGCTGATCTAGATTACTATGTCGTTGGTTCTGGATAAGTAAACTTTTCATGCTATAATTTACACATTCTTTGATTTTTTGTAGAATATTTAATTGAATTCGGTTCTCTTATTAGCGATGAAAGTGTCTTTCTATAAAAGGCACATTTTAGATCACATTTTTTCAAAATAACAAAATGAAATTTGTTTTGATTTTTACGGTATTCGCTGGACTTTGTCTTACTGTCAACCAGGCGGGAACTCTTCATTCCCAGTGGGCTGATTTGAAGCAACTTGAAGATTGATATTTAAAATTCAATAATATACACTATTGTAATTTCGATTACAAATTAGCGATCATGCGCTAACAATAAAATATTTCTTCAGAGTACTTTTAACTACTTTCAAACTACTTTTCCTGATTTATGATATATTAAGATTGTGAGCTTTACTTAAAAGTTTGAAAAGAAATAACAGTAAAGCCGTTTTTTGAGCACTTAATTCACAAATGCATTTTTATCAACAATTTTCACTCTCATTGTTTTTTTTTTTTTTTTTTGGCAAAATGGGCGTGTCATTTTGCCCCCCCCGGTGGAACACTTTGCAACATTTTGCCCAAATAAGTATGCTAAATATATTGATTTTCACAGTACTTTTTATACAAACGTTGCAATGTTTGATTCATTCTTCAAATTAAAAGTTAAGATTCATAAAAAAAACTTAAAGAGAAAATCTATAAATCCCAGCATTTATTTTCATTCAGAAGGTGTTTTCAAAATAGGTAATTTTACTACTTTGTTGGCGTGATGGCCAACTTGTCGCTTTGAATAGCTCCCTTGGTTACTTGTTGGAATGTAGCTCTTTTGGAAATGTTAAAAATTGGTTTCCTCTATGTGTCACCTGTCTCGATCGAGGTATTTGTTACGTAAAAATATACAAGTATATGGCTGATCTAGATTACTACGTCGTTCGTTCTGGATTAGTAAACTTTTCATGCTATAATTTACACATTCTTCGATTTTTTTTTCTTTAGTTATAGAATATTTAATTGAATTCGTTTCGCTTATTAATGTGTCTTTCTATATAAGGCACATTTTAGATCACATTTTTTCAAAATAACAAAATGAAATTCGTTTTTATTTTTACGGTACTCGCTGGACTTTGTTTTACTGCCAGCCAGGCAGAAGCTCTTTATTCCAGTTGGTATGATTTGAAGCAACTTGAAGATTGATATTTAAAATTAAATAATATATATTGTTGTAATTTTGATTACAAATAAGCGATCATGCGCTGACAATAAATGAATTTGTTTCGATCATTAGTTATAGAGATGATTTTATATTTAAGGATCAAATTTAAATGTTGTTTATAAAAATTAATTTGGTTTTGCTTATTGCTCAATAAACTGGCCTTTATTATAATTGTTTTTATTGCATATTTATTTATATTATCCTGTATGATTAGTAATAATTTATTTTTTGTAGTTTTTGATCAGATATCAGCGATCATTCGCTTCCAACAATAATTTCTAACAGCTTTTCTTGATCTGTGATAAATTGAGTACGATGGTGAGCCCTACTTAAAAGTTTTAAAAGAAATTAAACAAAATTTAATTTTGTTTAACTTTAACTCTTATCCTAAAACTGTAAAATATTGTTCCTGAACAATATAGGTTTAAAAATTTCACACGCAGCAAGCTTTTCTTAACATTGAGAAGCAAATATCGTGGTACAACTATAATGCCACAAAACCTTTTTCTACCAATTCAAAATAACAGACCCTAATAATTGAAGTTTAGTTGTTTCACTTATTAGAAATTGCTTTCTATAAAGGGTTCAATTCCAAATATTATTTAGAAATCTATCGAAATGAGCTGCTTTTGTTGTAGTCGCTGGACTGTGCCTGGGTATAAGCCAAGCTGCACGGTCCCAAATTGATTTGATTTACACAGTACTTTTTATAAGAACGTTGCAATGTTTGATTCCTTCTTCAAATTAAAAGATAAGATTCGTAAAAAAAAACCAAACGAACGATTTTTTGCTAGTCTTAAAAAAAAATCAATAGTTCCAAGCATTTATTTTCTTACAGAAAATAAATCTTGTTTTCAAAATCCGTAATTTTACTGTTTTTCTTGACGTGATGGTTATTTGTTGGAATGCAGCTCTTTTGGAAAAGTTTAAAAATTGGGTTTTCTGTGTGCCTCCTGTCTCGATCGAGGTATTTGTTACGTAAAAATATTATAAAAATCTGGCTGATCATTTCATCTAGGTTACTAAGTCGTTAGTTCTGGATTTCCAAACTTTTCATGCTATAATTTACACATTCTTTGATTTCTTTTACAATATTTAGTTGAATTCGCTTCGCTTATTAGCGATGAAAGTGTCTTTCTATATAAGGCACATTTTAGATCACTGTTTCTATAACAAAATGAAATTCGTTTTGATTCTTACGGTATTCGCGGGACTTTGTTTTGCTGTCAGCCAGGCGGGCTCTCATCATTCCATGTGGGCTGATTTGAAGCAACTTGAAGATTGATATTAAAAATTCAATAATATATACTATTGTTATTTCGATTACAAATTAGCGATCATGTGCTAACAATAAAACATTTCTTCAAAGTACTTCCAACTACTTTCTAACTACTTTTCTTGATTTATGATATATTAAGATTGTGAGCTTTACTTAAAAGTTTTAAAAGAAATAACAGTAAAGCCGTTTTTTGAGCACTTAACTCACAAATACATTTTTATCAACAATTTTCACTCTTATTTTTTTTTTTTTGACAAGACTTACGTTTCATCTTGCCCCCACGGTTCAACACCCGTATTTTGCCCAAATAAGTAGGCTAAATATATTGATTTTCAAGGTACAAACGCTGCAATGTTTGATTCTTTCTTTAAATTAAAAGTTAAGATTCATAAAAAAACTTAAAGAGAAAATCAATGGATCCCAGCATTTATTTTCATACAAAATCTGTTTTGAAAATCAGTAATTTTACTGTTTTTCTTAGCGTGATGGCCAACTTGGCGCTTTGAATATCTGCCCTTTGGTTATTTGTTGGAATGTAGCTCATTTGGAAAATTTTAGAAATTGGTTTTTCTATGTGCCTCCTGTCTCGATCGTGGTATTTGTTACGTAAAAATATTACAAATATATGGTTGATCTAGATTACTATGTCGTTGGTTCTGGATTAGTAAACTTTTCATGCTATACTTCACACATTCTTTGAGTTTTTTTATTTAGTTATAGAATATTTAATTGAATTCGGTTCGCATATTAACGATGAAAGTGTCTTTCTATATAAAGCACATTTAAAATCACTGTTTTTCAAAATAACAAAATGAAATTCGTTTTGATTTTTACGGTATTCGCTGGACTTTGTTTTACTGCCAGCCAGGCGGGCTCTCATCATTCGATTTGGGCTGATTTGAAGCAACTTGAAGATTGATATTTAAAATTCAATAATATACACTATTGTAATTTCGATTACAAATTAGCGATCATGCGCTAACAATAAAATATTTCTTCAAAGTACTTTTAACTACTTTCAAACTACTTTTCTTGTTTTATGATATATTAAGATTGTGAGTTTTACTTAAAAAATTTAAAAGAAATAACAGTAAAGCCGTTTTTTGAGCACTTAATTCACAAATGCATTTTTATCAACAATTTTCACTCTCAATGTTTTTTTTTTTTTTTTGGCAAAATGGGCGTGTCATTTTGCCCCCACAGTGCAACACTTTGCAACATTTTGCCCAAATAAGTTTGCTAAATATATTGATTTTCACAGTACTTTTTATACAAACGTTGCAATGTTTGATTCATTCTTCAAGTTAAAAGATTCATAAAAAGAACTTAAAGAGAAAATTTATAAATCCCAGCATTTATTTTCATACAGAAGGTGTTTTCAAAATCCGTAATTTTACTGCTTTGTTGGCGTGATGGCCAACTTGCCGCTTTGAATAGCTCCCTTGGTTATTTGTTGGAATGTAGCTCTTTTGGAAATGTTAAAAATTAATTTTCTCTATGTGCCTTCTGTCTCGATCGTGGTATTTGTTACGTAAAAATATTACAAGTATATGGTTGATCTAAATTACTATGTCGTTGGTTCTGGATAAGTAAACTTTTTATGCTATAATTTACACATTCTTTGATTTTTTTTGGAATATTTAATTGAATTCGGTTCGATTATTATCGATGAAAGTGTCTTTCTATATAAGGCACATTTTAGATCACCGTTTTTCAAAATAACATAATGAAATTTGTTTTGATTTTCACGGTATTCGCTGGACTTTGTTTTACTGCCAGCCAGGCGGGCTCTCATCATTCCATTTGGCCTGATTTGAAGCAACTTGAAGATTGATATTTAAAATTAAATAATAAATACTGTTGTAATTTTGATTACAAATTAGCGATCATTCGCTGACAATAAAACATTTCTTCAAATTTGTTGTGTTTAACCAGTTGGATTCAGATATATGTAGTTAGTTAGTTATTTTAATATGACATCTTTTAAAGATATGGATGCTGTTTATAGTGTTTATCACTTATTATATAAAGAAAGAAGTAAGTTTGAGTATTGCATTTTAATGGTAATAACAAGGGGTTCATATTTATGAAGGGATACAGGCTGCGGTTTAACAAATTAATTAATTAAAACAAGTTATTACCTAAAATAGTAAGCAGCACTAGAAATGGATAATTCCTGTACAAGGCAAATGTTTTTCAGAAATCGATCAAAATGATGATGCTCTTAGCCTTGGTTAAAGCTAAGCACCTCCTATAGAGCACCAGGCACATCCTGGCCAGGATTGGAGGAACATGTTGCTTAAAAAATTTATATTCACAGTCAAAAAAAAATATATATTCATTACTTTTTGGCCATTTAGCATCGCAGTCGCATATAAAGTTTTAAACTCTTTTCATCGTGGAGAAATCAAATTGGCATATCATTTGAAATTACAAGTTTACTAAAGCATATTAAAACAATTAGTTTCACTTATTAGCAAAAGAAATGCCTACCTATATAAAGGACAATTTCAAATGTTCTTAAAAAAACGATAAGGATGAAATTTTTAGTAGTTTCAGCTGTAATTGCTGGACTTTGCCTGAGTGTAAGCCAGGCTGAACCTTCACTAAGAAGAGCCTGGCCAGATTTAGAGAAACTTATTGATTAATTTTAACATTATGTCAAACACTGTTTCAGTTTCAAAGCGAAAAACTACACTGAAATCAATTTAAAAGGGATAGTTCTAAGTTCTCTAGTTTTAAAATAAATTAAACAAAATAACTTTTCTTATCCCAAAAAGGTAAAATATTGTTTCTATACAGTATTACTTTAATAATTTCACATAGATCAAGATCCCAACATTAAAGAAGACCTTTCTATGGTACACTTCATTAAAGCAGACTGCAATAATTAACGTTAATTTGTTTCACTTATTAGCAATAGAAATGGCTCACTATATAAGGCACAATTGCAAATATTTTTCAAAAATCGATCGAGATGAACTTTCTAGCTGTTTTTGCTGTAGTCGCTGCACTGTGCCTGGGTATAAGCCAGGCCGAACCTTCAGTGAGAAAACCCCGTCCTGATTTGGAGACACTTATTGATTAAGAAATTAAGAGTTGTAGTCAATAAAAAAAAAATGTATTAATGTGAATTAATATGTTTGAACTTTGTTTTTAAATATTAGCTTTATCTAGTCAAAGAGATCTTTTTACATATATACGTATATGAGTAAAATCAATTTCTAAAAGATAAAGCAGCCAATACTTACTTTTGTCATTGGGAACATCGTAGTTCCATTAATTGTAATATTAAGTTGAGAAATATGAATTTTGTTGTGCTTTCTGCTGCATTTGCTGGACTTTGTTTGAATTGTATTGGTTGTTTGGCATTGCCTGTCTTAAGGCAATCTGAACTGATTAAAAACTGTAAGGTTACCAATTTTGTTTCCTTCACATAAATATTCAATAAAGTTTTAAAAAAAAAATTTGTTTTTTCGCAACCTGCTTTGTTATTAATCAACTGACCCTTACAGAAGTTCTATTTATCCGATCTGACTGCAGTTTGAAAGCCGCATTTGGTTTTGCCGGAGATTTTATAGTGTTTTAGTCTTTGACCCTGATAATGTTTTCTCATTCTGTCTCTTTCTAGTTTGCTTGGCCTGCAATTTACATTTCCTCTTCCCCTTTGTAAGGGTTTGTTTGATAAAATACGTATATCTGCAGCTAATTGACTGATGTATCGATGCGTCAACAGCCTTTCCTGAATATAACTTGTGTTCTATTTATCCTATGTTGGAGTTATTTTTCTGAAATAAATTTACGTATTAAAAACTATCTGAATACTTAATTTCATAAAGAAACTCCAAAATCTTCAATGATTTTTTTCTATAGCTCTTAATGATACCTCAGGAAGATTCACTCACAATGATTTTTACAGAAGGACGCACTATCGGATATGGCTATATCGGAGTTTTTATGCAAATAGAACGATCGATTTCCAATATGAAAGTTAGGAAATAAATGAAAATTGGACAACGTTTATCAGAGTTTTCGAGAATTTTCCACAATTTTGAAAATTATTTTTTTTGTCAATTTATCTATAAATAAAATTAGTCCATGGACATATGTAAATATGTCCTTTTTTGTGATAGTAAATATTACCCTATCAAGATTAATATTATTAAATAAAAATGTTTTAAAAGAAATTGGATTAAAAAACATAAGGAAACTTGTTATGCATTAAAAGAGATAAATCTACTAATAAGGACTTATTTAAAGGGATCATTAAGTTTCTGATTGATGACGTGGAATTGTATGGCTAATTCATATAAAAATTATGCTAATTTGTCAAAGATACAGTATGATTATTGTACGTTACGTAAACTTGTTTATATAATGACCAACAACTTTTTGATATGCCAATTTGTAAAAGTTGATTACGACAAGTTACGGTAATTAGTTTCTAATTACAGCGAAAAAAAAAACGTTCTATATAAAGCGTGTTTTCGCATATTGTTTTAACTTCTATTAAGATGAATTACGGATTTGTTCTTGGTCTTTTTGTTGCACTTTGTCTGGGTATGAGCCAGGCCACAGAGGTGTACTACCAATGGGGAGCCCTGTCCGATCTTGATGACAAGAAATAATCATTACAAAAAAATTATTGGAGGACGAATCTCCAGTTAATAAATCATTTCTCTCTAAATTATTGTGTTTTAATTGAAAAATATCAAAGGAGCTAACATCGGCTATGCCGAAGTTTATATACCCTTGCAGTCCTTGGTAATAATAATTTTACATGTTCAAAATTTGTTTTCTGCAACTCAATTCATCAATATACAAACAAAACAATTGTACTCTCTATTTTACGATTTGTTCTTCTTCTTCCCTCATTCCCAAAGCAAAGCAACGCACGCATACACATACAGTTTATGTAGCGTTGCGTCTGTGTGTGTATGTATGTACCCTGTTGATGACGAAAGACGTAGTAGACAGCAAGCAGCGCTGCCGGCAGAGCTGGGAGCAGAGCCGATTATTATATTGAGTGTAACTTGTGTTATATTTATCCGATCACATTCAAATTTTGGGATCTGGGGTTTTATATCCAATATTATCGCATGTAAATTTCATAGCATACTCCAATTTTTATGAAAATGTTTCATCTAGTTCTTCTAGAGCTATATGATATAGTGGTCCGATCCTGATGGTTTTCATACTTTATTTTTCCCGGGTAATAAAAAACCCCGAAAACAAATTTCAGCCCGATAGCTCTTAAGACGGCTGAGTAAAACGCATACGCACAGACGGACGGACAGACGGACATGGCTATATCAACTCAGCTTCTCATGCTGATCAAGAATATATATACTTTATGGGGTCGGAAACGTCTCCTTCTGTGCGTTACAAACATCTGACCAATTTTATAATACCCTCTGCAAGGGTATAATAACAAATACATGTATGTACATATTTAGTATTAAGTTTTTCTTAACAAAGAAATAAATTCACCATGAATTAAACTGACTTCCGCATTTCTTTATATTAGTGTTTCATTTATTATTATTCATAATAAGTTTCACTTATTATTTACGCTTATTTTTGTTATATTTAAAACTCTTTTTGAATTTTGTTTTATAAATCTAACAACATGAATTTGATGCTGGTTTTTGCTCTGTTTGCAGGATATTATCTGAATGTAAGCCAGGCTGCACCTAATTGGGAATTTGGACCAGTTTTGGATAAACTTGTTGATTAAAAAATGTAATAAAATTTACGATTGAAACAAAATTTTAAAAACTATAAGTTCAGGCTGACTTCCGCATTTCATTCTATTAGTTCAAGTTAATTTCCATTATTTACGCTAACTTATTTTGTTGCTTGGTATTTTCCTATTTAAGCAAATTTTTTTGAATTTATTTGAAATCTAATAAGATGAATTTTATAATGGTTTTTGGTTTATTCGCTGGTCTTTGTCTGGGTGTGAGCAATGCTGCATATGGAATAAATAGAGAATCTATTCATCATCCAGACCTGGCCCAACTTGTGGATTGATTTTCAAAGAAACTACATAGTTATAGTAGTCAACAGGGCTCAAATAAATACTTAACTCTAGCACTTTGACCTCATAATATACAAGCAAGAGAAACATTGAGTTGTTTACGATTTACTTATAAAGGCACACAAACTGAAAAATAATGGGGAAAAGATTAACATAAATCGAAGAAAACATTTTGATTTCTTTATTCCCAAGTTTATATTTTTATGCAAAATTTAGTTAATAAAATTTATTATTAGCAAAAATCGATTATAGAAATACTATTATACATTCTAATTGAATATATTTATCCGCTACAGATAATATCAGTTTTAAAGTAATTATTATTAAAAATATCATTTGTCCTTGTCATTAAATTTTCACTTATTGTGCGATAGAAAAAAATTCTTGTCTTATTAGATAACACTTTGTAAACTTTGTCTGGCTTGCACAGGCTTTTTCAATCTTGGAATTCCCTGGGTCAACTTAAGGATTAACAATCATTGATTCGAAAATAATATTCTAGTACCAAACTAATTGCAGTCAAAAGAGATATTCATATATATTTTTTACTGTGTTTAATTAAAGATATAAATTAGATTCATTTCTGTCTTCTGCAAAACTTTGCGAGCTAAGAAACCTTGACATTTTCACACATTTCGTTACAGTCGATCAAAATAATTACCGGAAGCCGTTCCAGAAAAAGATTTCCTATATAAAGGAAACTTTTGTTGATTGTTGTTTAAACTGTGAAGATGAAATTCGTATTTGTTTCTGCTCTCGTAATTGGACTTTTGCTGGGTGTAAGCCAAGCAGCCGTTTTTTATCATACTAAGAATAGCTTAGCCCAACTTGATGATTAACCATAAATATATCTAATAAAATGGTTTAAAACTGTTAAATAAAACATTTGAATATAATCCTGTAGAAAATTATTTCCGCATTCTTAGGAATTTACTTCACAGATCTTGACATTCTTGCCATTTCGTTACAGTTTATGAAAACAACTTAAACTAATCCGTTTCACTTTTAAGCGTTAAAAGAGTTTTGCTATATAAAGGCAATTTTTGATGCTCGCTCGCTAATCTCTAAAAATGAAATTTCTATACGTTTCCGCTATCTTGGTTGGACTTTGGCTGGGTGTAAGCGAGGCTATCTTTTTGAAGGAGGCTCATAATAGCCTAAACCAGCTGGCTGATTAACCATAATTAAAATGAACTAATTAGTTGTTAAACAACAATAAACTTGTTTCATATATACGCTTGCTTTTTAATTGAATAGAAATCTATTTCAATTGAAATATCCCACAAAAATTGATCAAGTTTTTTTTTAAGAGAACTTCACATTTTCACCATTTTGTTAGTGGTAAACTATATTAATTACTACTACTACTATAATTATTATTAAAGCAAATCTTTATTGTTGTGCAGAAGAATTTTGAATTGATTCCGCTCTCTTTGTTGGTTTTTAGATGCATGTAAGCCAGACTGTCAATAATAATTTAGTTTATTAATAATTAGTTTATTTAATAGTTAAGATTGATAAGTTGTTAGCAGATACAAAAATACGACGTTAAGGTATTCGTCAACTAGCTTAGGCCACTGCAACTGGACGACTGCAAAGTCTCGACCTCCACTTCTTGTCATCTTTCTGACGCTCGTTATATTCACACTCTTTCACTTCGACAAAAATAGATAAGACCAATTTAATATACGTACATGAAAATTGGTAAGAATCTGTATAAAATTCTTGGTTGATGTATTTGATAAACAGCAGTAGAACATTTACCTATTTCAATAAAAAGAAATCTATTGCAACTAAAGGTTTTTCATCCATTTTCCTTTACCATCTAAATATATTAAATAACGTTGAAAATAAATGCTATGTAAATATGATATGTCAGCTGCACAGACTTAAAAAAGTCTAAACTCTTGATAAAGAAACTTTAAGTTAAATGAAATAATTTGGAAATAAAACATATATTGAATTGAATTGTATAGAAATTTATTTATACTGATTTATAAATTTATTAAAATTTATTTATTATTTAGGAAGAACTTTTGTCAGTTAGACGTTCAATTAACATTGCCATAATTACTTTGTAAAGTACTTTGATGACGAATTTGAAGATCCACCAATAAAGAAATGCCAAAATTGCCATATTTTACCTAAATAGCAATGAATTTTAACTTTTTTTTTTATAATTGAAATATATAGAATCCTTAAAGAAGTTCCTTTTTAAGTATATTAAAGCACTTAATGAATTTTCAGATTGATTTTTTTGAGTTTCGCAAAGCTATACTAGAAATTCGTTCCAAAGACCTTGACGCTTTCCCTGATTCGTTAAGGTCGATTCAAATAATTAAGACTAATCGGTTTCACTTATTGGTGATAAATTTGACATTTAATATAAATCACTTAATGACATCACTTTTTTATATAATATATATCTATGTATTAAAATGAATTGTATGTGGTTATTATGGAACCTTGGCTTTAGGTGTAAGCCCAGCCAAATGTGTCACGAATCGACCAAATTGGGGAATTCCTTGCGACCGAAATTTGTATCGCGCAGATAATAAACCGTCGATTCGTTAATCAGAGACATTACAATAGTCTTTAGACCCAGCATGGAGGCCAATTTGTATTTAAGAGTGACCGATTTAATTAAATTAACCAACTGACCGAGAGATTGTTCTTCCTGTTGGCGACTTAACACTGCACCTTGTGTAGATTGTACCAAGTATCTAGAGAGAGCGAGGGGCACGAATAGATTATTAGTTTTCTCTAACTATAGTTTATACGTAAGCCATTAACTTACCCCTTGACAGCTTGTTCAATAATGTCGTCATTAATGACTTGATGACAAAGATACTCTTTTAGATAGTTTCCTTTATGAAGGATAACAAATTGACACAGCAATGCCTCACTCCAATTAAGATCGTATCCATAGGCTCGACTCAATATCAATGATTGGGGCACACTAAATGAAAATTATATTAGATTTTTCTGGACTTTTTCTTTTTGGCAGTTCTCACCTTAAATTTGTATTGACCAAGTCGCGAAAATGTTCCCTTGATTCAACGCCAAGAACACTTGCACAAATTGGTGTACTTGACGTGATCATGTTTGAGGTAATCCTTTTTTCCGCATGATTGTTACATAGGTCCAATTGCATGGCCATTAACTCTGCCTTGGCTACATTCTGTTGGGCCAAAAGCAGTTTGTTATCCAATAAATAATTCTCTGTGGAATGGCTAAAGTTCTCCATGGCCCGTTGAAGTAAACTCTGCACTTCGCTGCAACATTTCAGTTTGCCTGCCTGTTCGTATTGGTGACGTATTCGTGTTATCAACCCCTGACCATCTTGGGCCCACATTTCGGCCAGCTCTTTGTACATGAGGAAATGCAGGGCAGCCAATCGTAGCAGTTCTTTGCCATTATTCGGTTGATATTCACGCAAATAGCTTAAGATGGCCTGGCGCAGGCCCAACTTCTGATCATCCTCAAATTGGCCGAGTAGAGATTCAAACTGATCATTGTCTATAAGGGCATCGAAACAGTAATACATTTCTCGATACCGGGCAATGCCGATGAGTAGACGTACAATCAGAGACCAAGATCTCGCCTTGGTTAGTTGGCTGTTCAAGTGTTTGGCTCGCTGCAGCACATTGGCAATGCCCTCCATGGAGCACTCATGGACAAAGCATAGATGGGCCTTTATCAGTAGTTCCACATAGATTTGATTATGTTTCTTATGCGATAAGACTTGTGGTCCAGCATTAACGGATTTCGGTATGCCATAGCGTGCTATGATCTGTGAGAGACGTTCAAAGGCCTCACTCTCCTCATGGGGCTTATTATCCTGAAATCTTCTGTAGGATTTTAAAGCATCACAATAATCCATTAAACAGTTGCCAAGGAGAGTGGTATTCGGGGCCAGTTCTAGGAATAAATGAAAGTCACGATCAATATTATGACCCCAGAGATTGGCATTTCGTAAGGCATTTCTTGGCTCTTCCAGAATATAGAAACGTGGCCGAACCATGCATGTGGTTAGCTCTAAAGCCAAACTTTCAGCTATTTCCAACGGTGTCATTCTCGTCGATATGTGAATATCACTCACAACTAAAAGTCGCTGCAAGCAATCCTCATCGGCAGCACTTTTCAGTAATATTGTGGCATCTTTGGTACGCAACACATCCATGTACTCCTTATCCAAGTACATGGCTGCTCTATAAGCCATAACGATGCGTCTGCCCAGTTCTACGCCATGTTTTAGCTTTGAACATATGCCCAGAAGGGTATCCAATGTCTGTTGCTTCTCTTTGGCTGGAATCTCTTCGAATTCGACGGCATCGGATAGACTATCGGATAAATCACTGGCACATCTCTGATTCAGAGAGATTCTATTGAATTTGGGAAATGCACCTTTCTCCACCTCACTCAGCAGTTGACGCTCTTTGATGGCCAAAGTGCTTATGGTGGTCATACCCTCTGCTAGAGCCATGGCAAAGACTATAAAACGCAGATCATTTGGTCGAAATTCGAATAGTTCCTGCAGCCGCAGAGCCTCCACAATGTCTCCCTCGTCGAGTAGAGTATTTAGGAGTTCATTTAAACGTGTTTCCATCTCTGGGGTTAATTTTGATTTGTTTGCTATACTAAGATCATCGATGCCAGCCAGTTCTTTCAGTTCCGCAAATGATTTATATAGTACACATCGTTCTTTAAGCATTATTTGCTCAAAATATTCTGAATAATAGATTTTAATTGCTGGCAATTCATCTTCGGCTAGCTCCAGATAACTCCATGTCATATCATATTCAATTTGATCTCTATCGAAGGATTCATTGGGAAATAAATGATGTTGCTTGATGACACTGAGACAGCTTTTGAGAAGCTCATAACGTTTCAGACCCGATATTCTATTGGCTGCTTGTAGCAGGAAGTTAACCAATATGGCTGGTGGCAAGAAATGTTTCTCAATCTCTCTTTCATACTCCACTTGGGGACGCAACTCTCCCCTGACCAGTTCATCCAGCCATTTGCCATAGACAATATCATCTAGCGGCAGTTGAAGCATTGAGGCCACCTCTAAAGCCTCTTCATAGGCTTTGACCTCTGTTAAATTCTCCACCAGTCGTTGATATTCCGGACTGTTACGACCCACAAGTTGCTCCAAATCAATAGAAAATTGTCTCATCCATTTAGCGGACACAGCAAAGACCTTGTCCAAGAGGCAAAAATCCAAAAGATCACAAATATCACCCACATCTGAGCGACAAATGCAATTAAGAAATCTTTCTTGTTGCAGAATGCAATCGAAATTCTTTTCCAATTGTGTGAGAAGCAGGTTAATGGAACTCTTCATCAGCAATTTACGTGGCTGTAGAGGACACAAAGGCAAATTAACCCGATCCTGACTTAGGTAATAGAAAAACTGACGCAACTCGTCTATGGTTGAGTCACTAAAGTCCTCCTGGTGACTGGTCAAATGCAGAAATCGGCAGAGATGTGTAAACTTGGAATCCTAAAGAAAGTGAAACTTTGAGAATTTATTTCCCAAGCCCTTAAAAATGTTCACTCACCGTTTGAAATATAATGAAACTATGCAGCAAAGCATTGACCTGACCTTCAAAGACGGCTCCTCGCACCAGAGACCATATCAACTTGGTTGAATTACTATCCTTTAAGGAGAGATGAGCCTCTTTTACCAAAAGTCCCCATTGCCCACTCGTAACAGCCAGCCAGACCAGCCAACACCAGTCGCGATTCTGCTCACTCAGAGTGGTGGCCAGCACCGCCAAAATAGGCATTTCATATTTCACACAATTTCTTAATAGATTCAGCCAAGTGCATTGTGGATTTTGATTATACATCATGTCCATGAATTTTCCAATATTCTCGATTGGCTCTCCATCAGGCAGATTATTCGTGGAGCTGGTTAGCAGAATGGCAAATAGATCTTGATTATTGCACGAAAAAGATTCATCTCTGATTCTTTGTGATAGATTTCCAGCATCTTGATTGGAGCTATTTGAGGAATTGGTCAAAGTATCTTGTGATGAAGCTGTAGTCTGCTCTGTACGTCTGAAATTTCTCTTGTGATGATGATGATGATGATGATGGTGATGATGACTTGTCGTGGTGGAGAAAGGAGGGCAATCATAGCTAAGAGCTTGTAGCATATGAAGACCCAAAGAATTAGTCTTAAAGTGACCTAAAAGTTTTTTTAGTTCACTCAAAGGCAAATCAAAGTATTGAAAAATTAATAGCAAAGGCCACCAATCATCTCGTGAGGCATAATATTTAAGCAAATTCTTTGGAAATTCATCTAAAGCATTGCGATTAGCCAGACATATGAGAGATTGATACAATTCCAAGGGGAATTCTTTGGGCTGGGCTATCAATTGCTTCACAATTTGTTGATCCCAATGGCCAAGCATTTGCGAGTAGCTAACATATTCCGTCTGGGATTTGCTATTCAATTGCCGTTGCAGCAGAAGAAAACTTCTCAAAAGTTGTGTATCGAAACCCAACATCTCACAACAGGCCACACAATGAGTGACCAGATCGGCATCTCCTGCATTTCGTAAGGCCAACTGGGTGACCGTTTCACAGGCATGATACAATTGGGCTCGTGTTATTTGGCCATATAACTGCAGCTGTTCGGTTATCAAATAATAAACCGCATAGGCACTTCTTTGTTGCTTTATATAATGGGTATAATTCAGTTGAGACTTTCTGGCATAACGCTGACTCAAGCGGGAGTTTGAGAAAGACCACAATTCCGAACTATGTGCTTCCAGATTGATCTTTTTGAATTTAAGGAAAAGTTCGTGAGGCGTTGGGACTCCTGAGGGATGACCTGTTGGTCCATGATCGAATCTTGCAGATAAAGACTTGAGATAAGGCACTCGACTCAGACTGGTTGATGTGAGGAAACCCTCTAGCAGTCCAATACTGGGTTCTTGATTTAAGAAATCATAAAATGTCAAAAGTGGATGCTCTTCCAAGGGCTCTACTCCATGATGGGTTTCTTCTAAATATGTCTGAACACTGCGGGCTATCTGCAAGTGGTAATACAACGATAAAGAAGAACGCGGCAAGAGTTTTACATCAAGTCTTACCAGTTGAAATCCCTCAGTTTGGTTTAATGGATGCTTCTTGAGGTCCATAATTAATGTAAGAAGTGGCCCGAGTTCACTTTGACTATTTGCTAGCGCTTCCAGAGCTGCAGTGGGTACACAATCCATCAATAAAAGTCTATAATAGCCACGCTCGAACAAATACTTGGCCAAGGGCTGTTGGCTTAGCCAATCTGCATGCTCTTTGTCCTGAAGACAACCCATGGTGCATAGGCGACGTAGCTGAGTGGAAATATTCGATGATTCATCGGCAAAGAAGTAACCAGCCTTGGCAAAAAAATTACGCAAAACTTCACAAGGTTGCTTCAATTGCTCCACGCCATAATCATACATGGATGCATCAATGGGCCAAGATTCAAAACACTGCTCCAACTTTGATGGGGCAGACTCTGCCTGAACTGTAGCCCCTGCTCTCTGGCGACAAGTGAGCCATTTAAGCAGTTTATCCATTAGTTGATTATCTACCAGATGCTGCCACACAAGCTCCTTGTTGAGCTCCACGAGAAGAGTCTCATTGCCATTGGCAAAGTAAAGTTCAACCAAAAGCAGCTGCAGTGACTCTTCCGGTAAAGACATCAAGGCCTCGATATTTAAACGTGGAATTTGAACCTTATGCCGGGTCATTAATGAACTGCATTCACGTAACTGTTGGACCAAAGACCAATAATAAGTCAGGACAGGCTCTTCCTGTTCATAAAGCTGGGATTCCTTGCTTCTCAAATGGTCAAGAACAAATTCAGAGAGTTCCTCGTCCTGGCACTCGCAGGCGTATTGATAGAAGAAGCATTTCACGTCCTTTTCCACATTTCGTAGAACATTTTCCGCCTTACATACAAGACGTTCGGAGAGCAATCGCTGGACATAAGCCTGGACGACATCAAAGAAATAATGACGATACTCCTGCAGGGGAATCTTACGCTTCTGTGACCAATATTCCAAACAGAAATCAATATGTTCACCTTTGGTGGCAACCTAATCGAATTAATAGAATCAGCATTAAATGTTGCTGTTTTGATTTGAGCCTTACTTGCCTCTTTGATTATGGCGATTTCACCGATGCCCGACCAACTCTTGATGATCTTCTCCTTGCCCTGGACATGAGTCTGGCTCTGACCGGAATGCATTTTGTTTCAGCAGTGGACTGGGTGGGGTCTTTTCACTTTTTCTTGCCTATGCGGGTGACTATCTAGTTGTTCTGGTTTCCTTTTTTTTTCTTTTCACATTCTCTTTGTTTGTCGGAAATCAACTGTTGATTGTTCACAAAGCAAAACGTTCGCTCAGCTGTTGCTTATCACTGGCAATGGAACTGGTTCCAAAAGAACCAAACTCGCTACAGTCTAGCCACCATATAAGGAACCTACCTATCTGGATGTGCCTTAAAGAATCCTAATGTAAGCTAAAAGACTTCATATTTTTTTAGACTGTTGTAAATATTTTATCTTTAGGAGGTCAAGCTGAATTTCAATGTATCAAAGTCAAAAAAAAAAAAAAAACAGAAACAGAAGTTTTAAGTTTACTATTTAAAACTTATAGATAAATAAAACAAATTTAAAAAAATCGAATTCCAATTTCAAATCGCAAAACTTAGAAATAAATATCAAAATGTTGATCTAACCATAGGATATTCTTTAGGCTCAGAATTAATACTCTAAGGTTGAAGCCATTTAGGTTCTGACAACTTTTTTCACATTTTTAAACTTTCTATAAATACAGAAATTATTACTCGAATAAAGTAATATTTATTTATAATTAAACTGCCTTATTTAAAAAAGGTTTTTGTGTAACTATTAATTTGTCAACTTTTCTGGCCAACTTTATCGTTTAATTAGTTTTACCTGTAGTCGGATGTTATCGTTTTCTAGAGTTGCCAGATTGTCAAATTGCTTTCAAATTCCTCAAGTTGGCGGTTCATTTAAAAAACGTCTCACCGCCAGATGGCTGTGTGGGTATTAACTTTCATTCTTTATGCTCTTAATTTCTTTTTTTTTCTCGTTTTTGTTTTTGTAACATGATACTTCAACCCAAACGTCCTTCCTTGTGAAACAAAAGTCAATTTCAAGGAAATTCTGCACTTACAAGTTCATACCAAAAGTTCAACTCAACATGTGGGGCTTGCCTGCCTGATGGCAAGACCACACACACAAAAAAATTGACTACCCTACATTAATAACAATTTTTAGTTAGAATAGGCCATTTAGATTTGCAATACAACAATAAGAACATCCGTTCACAAGTTGAATAAATCAAAAACATAGTAAACCTCAAACACTTACAACACGACCAAAAGACAGAAAACTAAAGTCAAGTTTTCCAAGAAGCAGTTAGTAAATAAACTAAATTATAACTAAGGTCTGAACCCGCTTCCTCAATTCGGTCCCTAGCCACGACTTTCTTCATAATGACATATGAACTTGGCGAGGTGCCATTTATAATTTTCACACGACACACGAGAAACTTGTGTCATGTAAATTTGTTGTTTATATCCCAGTACGGATGGATTCAACCTTTTCAGGTTGCACTAGCATAATTATGCCTACTTATATTCTTTATAAAACAATTATGTTGAAGTAAAAAAAGAAGACCAAACCGAAATGAAAAATGTGAAAAAATGTTGTCCAGATATTGTTATTATTGTTGTTGTTGTTGTTACCGTTTTGGTCACTTTACAAATAGTTAACAGGGGGCCAGGCCAAGAGTCGGGAGGGGAGGAAAGCTTTATGGGTTGCCGTCTCCTCCAGCTCATAGTCTTTGCAGCGGGTGACTTGACTTGGCTATCAAACCGGTTGTCCCTGCTCTTAGCTCTATGTGTGTCTTTCTATGTTTGTATGTGTGTGTGATTTATAGTTACGCACAAGCGCGCAAATCCAATTACTGGACGACTGGCAAACTGACAAACTGAAGCATATAAGCAGATAGAGCGGCAGCAGCAGCAGCAGCCACCAGCCGACAGCCGAGTCATGGCCCGTAGCAAATACCGCCGCCAGGTTATAGGACAGAGAGCTGTCGATCTTCACATATTGAGGCTCCCTCAAACTTGAACCAACTTACAGTAGACATTCGTTAAGATAAAAGACTGCACGAAGAGGCATGTTGCTCCAAGATTGGTAATAAATATCGTTCTGTTCTTATTTCTTTCAACCAAGTGCAATCCGAATTACTATTTTAGAACTACTGATCTTCATTTAGTTCAGCATCACAAAGATATATGTCGTTCGGTCTTTTGAATCAACAGACTCTAAGTCAATCGAAAAATTGAGACGATAAATTGCTTTAAATATTTTTAAGGACTTTATATCTCGGATCACAATTTCAAAACTATTGATTCTTATTGTGATTATCATCATCCCAAAAATCGTTAGGTCTAACGACAAAAGTTATTTATTTTGACGTTTTTGTCTTATTATCAATCTATTTACTTTTAACAGATTAAAGATATGTTAGCAGTTTTAATATCTATTTATGTTCAATTGTTGGATTTTTTAAAGACAATGTATAATTTTCGAGTTTTAAAATATATATACAAAAATATATATTTAAATAGTGCATTCCAATTTAGTTATTTTACTTCGACAAACCCTTTTTGAGACTTTCTAAGTACATATTTGAGGTTTCAGAAACGATTCAATCTAATTTAAGTTTGCAGTTGAATACAAAATTAATCTTAAATAAACCATTTTGGTATATTTTGGTGACCATGTGTATCTAAAAGTGATTTTACTCGTTCTGTTTTCTAAAAGTGTTGTACAAATTTTCCAGGCATTCAATTCCAGCAAGCACAAACTCCCACAAAACGATACGAAAATTTTCTAAAAAACTTGGCTTAAACGAATCCTTACTCGACTTTGATTCAGAAAACTATAATAAGACACGATATTTTAAGTTTTATTCAAAACACATAATAACTAAAGTCTCTTGGTTTTAGTAAATTTTGAATTTTCTCTGGTCAATCTGATGATATTAAATTAAGTTTCTTATAACAAATCTTTACTGTGCCAAACATTAGAGATAAATTTCTGTATTGTATCTGCTTTCGATGTTTACATCATCATTTGGACCCCAAATGGCGGAACTTCATTTTTGGCCACACACACAAAATGTCGTCCAATTGGGACAGATCGGTCGGTCGGTCAGATGGTATGCTTGGTCGTCATTTTCTTTTGTTGCATCTTTTTAAAAATACATGCAGTTGGGGCATCTTTATCTGAGAAAATTGAAATGTATGTCATAATACCATTGGCATGCCGGGCAAAGTCATTCCTCTAGTGAGACGATTGCGTCTCACTGCCTCTCTCTCTCTCTCTACCTCCACCCTCATACTATGCAAATTTTCTGCCATATGGAGGAGCTATAAAAGCTGATGCCAATTGAAATGCAACTCACATGGAGACCTGCGCCGCTCCCTAGTCATATGAATAGTATATATATATATATGTCAATGGAGTGGTGTGTGTGTGTGTGTGTATGTTGAGTATTATTACATTGATTTGTGGCCTTTTTCTTTTTGCATTTAAGGGCCAAGTACGTATTTTGTAGTTGATTCCCACGTTAAATAGGTCTCTTTTTTGAAAAATCCATATCAAGATCGGGGGAGCTCTGAAAACCTGAGCTGGGTGTGTTCCGTAACCCCCCACCCCCACGTAGACATGGACACACACTAGTCCGGCTAACCTTCAACTGATATTTTGTATGTTTCTGGGGCTTTTCCTATGGAAAGTCAAGCCGGTCCTATAGAGATTTGGTAATAGCCTATGGGACAATAGATCGAAAGGGTTGGGGAGGGAGCAAAACAACAAATTGATTGATAGTCGCGGCACATTCCAAGCTTCTTCATCTCCCCTACACACACACACACACACACACATGTGAAACTTGTTTTTTGTCTTGCCAAAAATATATTACAAAAATTCGTTGATATAAAAGTGATGATTAATTGGCAAGAGTAGTTTACAACAACAGAGACAGATTTCTGCCACATTCTGACCTATCGCCGGCAAAATCGGTTAATGAACTGGAGTGGAAATTCATTAGAATCTGAATACATATATTGATTGGATTTCTGGCAACTGTTTAGATTAGGCTTTTGTTCTATTGAAATACTATATCTATCTATCTTTCTAAATATAAATATTTGCATTTGCTTGACCAACCTTTCGTTTAGTACCGTTAAATCTGCAAAAAAAATAAAATAAAAGAAGAAGCCAAAAAGAACCGGAACGATAAATTTACCTTCATTAGCACCTGGTTGTTAAATATTATGAAGCTTTCGATTTAACGGTTAATATATATATAGGTATATGTGTGTACTGAAAAAATATCAATATTTATTTCAAAATTATTAACTTCTCCTGGAGGGTTCAAGTTCGGTTTAAGGCTATGCGGGTGGTCTCCTTCTGGTTTGAAAATCAAAAGTGCAAACAAGACATAAATCAATTTTTCAGTTCTGTATTTTTTTTTTTTTTTTTTTCGTTTTTCAAGTGAATCACCAAATGAACGGCCTTGCTTATCAGCCGTTTATTTTTTTATTTTTTTTGTTGTTCATCTCTTTTGCTGTTGCTTTTTGAGCTCATCCTTTTAGCTACAATTTCTTTTGTATCTTGCCACACGTTTTCTCTCTCGCGGTGTCTTTTCTGTGTGTGTGAGTGTGTGTGTTTTTTTTTTGCCTTTTTGCCGCAACAGGTTCTTGGCTTCAGTTTTTCTACCTTGCTCTGCTTCTTCTTCTTCTGCTGCTTGGGTTTCTACATACTTCAACCATTTGCAAGAACTGGACAGCAAGCAAGCAACAGGTTCTGAAATTCACAGAGAGCAAGACAGCGAAAGAGAGAACCAGTGGGAGAGAGTGTGGCCTCTCGTGTTCTCTGTTGTATTCTCTCTCTCACTGAGTTATTGCTAGATAAGTGTTTTTTTTTTCTATATTAAATAAATAACGAAAGCAGCAAAAATACAACAAAAAAATACATACTAATAATATATACTCGTCGTACTCCGCATACCTGTTTGCTTTCCGACTCGAGTCTCTTGATAAGAAGCAACAGAGTGTGCGACCCCCATTAGTCCGCCTCAGAATGCATTTCAGTTTGTTGTGTGACTTTCCTCTCCCACAACACACACGTGTGTATGGGTTTTGTGTGCCTGTGTATGTTTGCCTAGCAGCTGTCAAATTTCCAACTGGGGTTTTTTTATGCCCCAGTCGGAGTTATACGGGAATATCAGGGGCAAATGCATGTGTGGTACACTTTACCTGATATTCCAGAAAAATATATTTTAACATAGTTTTTCCAATAAACGATAACAGAGGTTTTTAAATCAAAATTTGGTAAACTAAATTTTAAAAATGCAGTGTATAGACAAAGATTTGGAAATTTCCAATGTTCAGACCCATTTTTACTGGTTATACTGTATGAAGTTTAGAGAAATGTTGGGAAATAAACAAGATTACTTGGTTAATAACACTGTGTTTCATAATTACCAAAATTTTCTAGTCGATTCCTATGGAATTCTAAAGGTATTCTTACACATACATAAGTTTTCAAAAAAAACCCTCTTAAAATTATTTCTACTCTAAATTACTTTCATTTACGATATTAAGCTTCTAAGCAAATGTTTAATTAAATGGGAAACAGATAAAGAATTTAGAGGTTCAAAAATTATTTGGACAAAAATTAAAGAAATTCGTTATCCACACAAAAACAAAAAAAGTAAATGAAACATAAGTTTTCAAATTAAGATTCAAATTGTTTTTTGTTTTGAAATAATTTCTGGTGTCATCTGAAATCTGAAAGGGTAGAATTTGCAAATTTTACCAAAATAGTATTAAGCAAAATAGTGTTGCACATTGTAAGTAGTATTTTTCTCCAAAATCAATACTAAGATTTCTAAACCATTTGCTTGCTCTATAGTCGGAGCAAAAAAAATTTCTATTCTAAAAATGGAAAAACATATAAATATTCACATATCCCAAAATCAATTATTTTGAAAGAAGAAAATTCTAAATACATAGCACCCAAATAAACAAATATTTCTGGCACTATGAAATACAATTTTGAACAAATTTTACAAATTACAAATTTCATTAGTCTAAAATCTTATTAAAAGAAGTGCCTACATTTAGGAGCGTTTATAGATTTTGGCGTAGGATATTAACAGATATTTTACGCCATATTCAAAAATAAAGAAAACGGAAAAGTTAAAGTTGAATTCGTCGTTATCTAGAAAAGAAAGATCACATTGAAACTTTTATCTACGATAATTTGGATTACTATACAAAAACTGATAACTATACAAAATATGCCCAAAGTCAAAAATCTCCTAAAATTTCCTTATAAAATATATAAATCGTATAATGGACATGCCTAGTTCTAGATTTCCACTGGGTATTCATATACACCGATAAGGCGCACGCCGCTCATACACACACAGTTACCCAAACATACAGAGCGCACCGCACTCAGGTAAAGTCAAATGCACACGCTCTGGCTCTCTTTCTCTCTCTATGTGTGTTTGTGTGAGTGTATGACTCGCTCTCTTGTTAACGTGGCTTGTGCTGACTGAGGCCAAGCATTTTCGCAATTCTTTTATGAGCTTTGCCTTTAGCTGCTTCTCTCCGATCGGTCCGAGCGGGCCTCGAATTTAGTCTCAATTTAGCTCTCGTCTCGTGCAGTCAGTCAGTCAGAAGAAATCGAAAGACGACGCAAAACGGTGAAAGAAATCTGAAAAGAAGTCAGAAAACCTTTAACCGTCCGACCGACCGCCCCGCGTTGATTTTTTCTGGTTAGACCCCGCTTAGCCTTGCGATTGTGTGTGCGTGTGTGTTTATCTGTCTGTGCCTGTGTGTGTGTGTATTTGTAGTGCGGGTGTTTTTTCTGTGAGTGTTTCTTAAACACATCAAAATTTACACAACAAAAAAATAAGAAAGAGCTACGAAAAAAAGAATTTAAAACTTTATTTTTTAGTGAAAAAGCACGCAAAAAGCATGGTGTAAAAAAAAATGTGCCTCAAAGATTACACAAGAATTGTTTAAACAACAACAGCAACGAAAGAGCAACGAAAAAAAAAATGAAACTCCAACCAGCCAAAAACCAAGCATCTTAACCTTCAGCTTATAGAAAATATATCTATATATGTAGATATATGTATATATTTCTTTTAGTTCTTTTTGTTTGGTTGCATCTTCATCTTGACCAGCAACAAGTTTAACTTCAATTCCTGCTGCCACCAACTACAACAACAACAAAAACGGAATTTTCCCAACCAGTTTATATACATACATATATATATATATTTTTTGGCGCTTGCCATTTTTCCTATGCTTCTTTTTTTCATCTTCCAAGCATCTTCTTCTGACTAGCCAGCTTTTAGTATTATTTTATTACATTTTACTTTAAAGGTGCTTTGACTAGTACGTGGTTTTTAGCTTAGTTTTATTAGTGGCGCCTGACGATAGTGTGACTAAATAAATACAATTAAAATACTTAAACAACAAGAGAGAGAAATGCAAGTCCCATTTGAATGCATCCCCCAACTACACAGAGACCCAACAAAGACAAGCCCCAACATGAGGGGATAAACATGTAGGCAAAGATATAAAGGCTAAGACCAATATGGACAGAACAAATGTTGGCACAAACAATTCTCATTTATTGTTTGACCACATTTTAAATGTTTCTTTTCCCAAACGAAAGCATTTAATTGATTAGAAGTCTATGAAGTTTGTTTAGGTTCAAACATAAGAAGACCAAACATAACTAGACAGTTTCGGTTTTTAAGTTTGTTTAAAAAATAAAGGCAGTCATAGCAATTCAATTTTATTTTCTAAATTATTGTACAAATTTGTATTTGAATACAAATTTGTGTTCATTAAACAGAAAACAACTTTATATTTTTTATCTCAAAACCTGTAGAGCTTTTTCTTTTGTGTTTATTACAAATTGTGAACATTTTTCAATTTTATTTCCAAGTTTTGTAATATAAAATTATTTGTAATGAATTTCTAAAAACAATTTACACATTAATGTTTTTGAAACAAAAGATGCTTATTTTTCTAGACTTATACCAATTTTTATACAAAACAATTTCGAAACATTTGGATTTTGCAAAGAAAAAAGAGGATACAAACTGGAAAATTGTTTTTAAAAGTTTACTAAGGTTTCTTTAGATAATTCATAACATTTTAGTAAATCCAAGTAAATTTCATAAAATTTGAGGGAGATATATAAAAGAGTATTTTATTGGAAACAATTGTAAGAATTCTTAGCTAATTTATATTTTAGAAACAATTCCAAAAAACATTAGTCAATTATTATTTTGGCAACAATTGTAAAAAACTATAGAAACTATTTAATAGCAAGAAATTTGGAAATAAAATTGAACCATTTGATAAGACTTGAAATAAAAATATAAGGGAAAACATTCACCAGATTTCGAAAACACTTAAAAACAACTTAAATTTAGCAAACAAAATTTGAATAGTGATCGATTGCTGATGAAATTCAAACAAAGTAAACGAGGAAAATTTTATTTGTAAATGAAATTTTAATGGATTTCTATTAGGCATTACCTTAATCATCTTTCTTGCTTTTCTCTACTGCTAACCGGGCCATAATATTATATAGGTGGTATATAACAATAGCATCTTCGTTTAGAAATTTATTTTTTAAGGATTCATATAATGAGGCGCCCTGCTGTAAACAGATTACATCTCAAGTAATAGAACAAAAGTTAAATAATACTTACAAGTATATAGTCAGTTAAACGTATTACAATTACGTTAAAACTGTGGACTGATAACGAATGATAAAAACAAAATCTCTCTACCAAAATGAGACACTTTTTGATTTTATTTTGTATCAGTTGAGAGTTGGGAGTTGGGCGGCGGTAGAAAGGGAGGTGAAAAGGTAAATAGTTGGGCCTAGGGTTTCCATTGTCATATTCATGTGACGGACTTATCAGCTGTCTCTCTCACAGTCAGTAGGGACAAGGGAAGGGAGTTGAGGAGAGTCAAAGCCATCAGACATTCTCGCATAGCATCAGCATTTTCAAACTAAACTTGTTTGCTCGACTTTCTGTGGGGGAGGAGCGAGACGATGAGGCGACGGCAATAAGAAATTTGAGTTCAATACACTCAACGGGGCATTCATATATATGAGAGTATACAGAACGGGGGCGATATATATGTATGTGCATATTTTTTGATGTTTTTGAACTCTACGGATTGATTAAATTACAAGTGCTTTCAATTGGTGGAAATAAAGATAAAGATCTATTTAATTAAAACGCTGACTATAGACACAACGACCTTGCCATATTTGATGGAATTGGAATTGTATCTCACCATTTGTGTCAAGCTTCATTGGCAACCAGTTTGTCGCCCTCTCTCTGTCTCTCTCTCTTTCTCTCTCTCTCTTTGTGTATCTCTATTTCTCTTTATCTTATCGCTTTTGTTACCGGCTAAGTCTAAAATTTTTAATCTTATCTGTCACAATTAAGTAGTACAAACAGAGAGCCAAAAATTTAACTGTAACAGAAACAGAAACTTGGTTTTGTTTTTCTGTTTTTCGATTTCATTTCAAGTTCTTCTTAGTAACTCAAATGAAATTTATCCAAGTTGTAAATTGCTCAGAAACTAAGCTAGTTAATGAATTTTTTTCACTAAAACACAAATTGCGCATATTTTTGTTTGTATCTATTTAAGTGAACAAAAAAACAAAAAAAAAATGTGTAAGCAGCTAAGCAAATATATCTGTAGAAAGAGACAGAGAGTGATAAAAATAAAAAGATGGAAAATAATCGCACTAGTTCCAAAGAAAATTTGCCAGTTCATTGAAATAAACTTGAAGACAACTTAAGTAGAAGATTAAATGGTAGAATGATATGGCTAAAAGTTGTAGTTATGTATTTGTACCCAAAAAATCATTTGCCTAAAAACAATGTCCAAAGTTAAGACTTTATTATTAAATCTAATTGATTACATATCAATTTTTGTTTTACTTAAAGCGACTTAAATGAGTTTGTAAAGTAATTTGTGGCACAAATCTAATATCTTTATAAAATAGTTGTTAGGAACTTGTAATCAAAGTATTTTATATTTAATTTCAATCAAAGTAATATTTAAATACAATTTTGTCCATAAATTTGCTTTAGCAACAAAATCTTATAGATTTTCTTCCTTTCTTCCTTTCTTATTATAATGGATCTTTGTAAGAGTGACATAAAAATTCCTAAAGAACGGATTTTTTTTAGATACAGAATTGCTTACCAAAGAATTTGAATCATAAATAGTTTAAAACAGTATCAAATACTTCATATATCTACTAAAAGTTGGCAATATTGATTCAATTTATTAAAAAATATCTTCTATTTTAAGATTAAAAGTTTGCCATTTTCAGAAATTACTTCAATAATAACACTATGTAACTAGATTTTTGTCTATGGGTAATTTCCTAGTCAGTTAGGTCCCAAAAGTGTAGAGAACAGCAATTGTCCCAAAATAATTTTTCTTCTGTGGGAGCATATTCAGAAGACCAAGGCGAGCGCTTCCATCAGGATATAAGGGACTTTGAGCGACAAAAGCAAAGTTTCCGAAAAAATATTAGATGGCTTATAAAGAACTATGAGAAATATTAGAATTTAAATGTTTGACTTTTAAAGAAATAAAATTCCTGAGATTTATTTTAAGAACAAATATAGTTTTTCCTTAATGAAATAAGAAAAGTTACATATACATTATTATTCCAGCTGTCATGATTTCTGCTTTTTAGGATATGCCTTTAATTACTCTACCTTAAAATCAATTATATCATTCTTACATTCATTCACTAATTGAATGATAATCTTAAACAACATTCCACAGAGAACTCAACTAGCCCCACCTTACACAATTCCATATCAGCTGCTAGTTCATATCTTTCTTTCTGTATCTGTCTCGTTGGGGAATTTTTCATGTTAGCTTTCTTCTGTTATGAATTTTTTTTTTTTTTACAATTTTTATTTGCCAGAGCACAGAAAGTAAAGTGCTTTGGGGAATGTGCTAAGTAAATATTTGTGACATTTTGTTGCTATATAAAATAATATATTTACTTGAAAATGTTTCAACTTATGTGGAAAGCATCTCTCTTTCTCTCTCTCTCTCGCTCTTTCTCTACTCTCTTTTTGATAAGCATCGTATTAACCTTGTATGGAATAAGCCAACGACCTTCACAGTTTCCAAATTGTGGAAACAAAAATCTCAAGAATAAATCCGCATCCTGCTGTTTAAATGTGCGGAAGTAAAGTGAAGGAACCACAGGTAGTCGGGGCGCGGATTTTGAAGCGTTGACAAAAGATCATAAAAACGAAGAAGAAGAAGAAAAAGAAATGCCGAAAAACGCGTCGAAAACCAAAGTAAACCAAAAGTAGTTTCAAAATGCGAATTGAGAGACTGCAGCAGGCTGAAAGATACCATTGTGTGTGTGAGAGTGTGTGTGGGTGTGGGGTGTACCAAGAAGTGCAGCTTGGGAATCTGATTTTCCATTGCTTTTTTGTTATTGCTTCAAGCCATGTGAGCAGCGGCTACAAGCAGCACTAAAGAAGACGTTGAACTTGCTGCAGTTGCACTCGGCCCTTTTTGCTGCTGTTGTTGTTGTTGCGGAAATCCAGCAAACGAATTAAATTTAATTGTAAATTTATGCGTCTCTCTCTCTCTCTCACACTCTCCTCCCACCACTCTTTCTCTTTGCTCTAGTTGGTTTTTTCTCAGCTTGAAATGATCTTCACCTTTTCACTAGTGCCATTTCGTTTCATTTTGTTTTTTTTTTCGCTACCTGTGTGAGAATTGACAAAATTATAATGAGTTGGCAGCCTTGCCAACACCTAGGAGGTAGCTCTTTCTCAGGTAAATTTACCTATGTAGCCATAATCATAACATAGTTAGGCGGCAGGTAACAATTTCCATTCATACTTGTGTTTATTTTTTCTATACCGGATTCCGGAATCCGTCTTGTAGATTTTTTTTCTTGTGTTACGCTTGTTAGCTAAATTTATGACAAACCTTTTAGACCAAAAATGTGAGAGGGGGAGGAGGTGTAAGAGTACGAGTGGTGGTGTATCTGACATATCAATCTTTGACAACTCTTTTACACACACACAAACACATACACTTACAAATCCGTAAAGAAATCTAAATTCCATTCCAAGTCTAAGGCCACCTACGCCGCATGCAGATGCCTTGAGGCATGATAAGACCTAAAACACACACACACACTTATACACACACACATTTGAAGGGCCCTCTTATGAGTTAGTGAGATGATCAGTATGAAAAAGAGAACAATAAAGGAATTATATGGTCTCCCATTGTTTCGTCTTCATATATTTATACAATATAACTAAATAATCAACTATCTATCTATATTGAAGAGACTGTGGCAAATGTTTCTTTTAGGTTTCCATTTTTACGACTATTGAGCATGAAATTTAGGAAACTCTTGAGGTCGTTAGATATGATATCTAAATTTGTAGATATAATAGATTGTATCGTGCTTTGTTTCCATTTATGTTGTATTTAATGAAATATTAATAATATTTGAGCTTTATTTAATAACTTTATTAAGATAGAGCAACTATATAATTGATTTAATTGGCTAGTTATTTCTAACATTAGCAATTTATTAGTTGTTTAGCGTAATTTTATTGTAAATAATCCGTATTACAATATTTCCAATTAAGAGATTTAGCCTTGTAAGTTGGATGTAAAAACTTACCTGTTATATTAGATATTTGAAATGATAATAGATTTCAATTCGTAATTAGTTAGAAAAGGATTTTCAGTTTGTTTTGGTCCGTAAACTTGTTTAATTTTTCAGTTAAATAACTTAATGTTGACTGTTGTAAACTTAAGAATACGACAAGTTTAGTTATTTGTGATTTAGTTGTTTATTCCAAGGAATTAAAGTTCAATTACAATAATTTACCAAATGATATGAAATTGAGTGAACATTCGAATTGACGTGTCTATTATAACCTAAAATCCTTTTATTTTTTTTAAACAAGTTCTTCAAAATATTCTTGAAAAACTAGTTCTTAGGCACTTGATTTGAATAATCCTATATATCCCTTGAACAGTATAGTCCAGTCTCATAGATATCACATGAATTGAAAGGTATTGACTAGTAATTTTTAATTATACATGAAATGTGTAATCTTCATCAGCTGCAGTCGATTCAAAAATTAATTTTTTGACATTTTTTTAAAAACATTAAATTTGTAAATTATGTTAAATACATCAATTTTGTCAATTACTTAACGTGGATTTTATTCTGTAATTGGGAATGCGTTTCTTTCATCATTTTAAGGTTAATTTGTTTTCGTTTAACGAAATTTGTATTTGTAATGGAAACCAAATAAGTGTTATTCATATTTATCATCATTGTCAAAAATAAAACGTTCTAGACGCAGTTTCTCAAAATCAACGTATCGTAATTTTTGACGAGCTATTCAAAAAAACATTAAGACCATACATATATATTTAATCAATCAGAAAATAATCATAAAATAGTTTTTTATTTTAATGAAGTAAGCAAGTCGTCTCGCCAACTTAGGTCTACCAAACACCAGTATGATTATGAGCTAACTACATCGACATGGCTGTTGATGCTGATCAAGAATATATACATATACTTTATGGGGTCGGACAAGCTTCCTTCAGCCTTCTTTTGGCGACTTTAATATTCCATTTCACATAAAAAAACATTATTCAATTTGATTTGCAGTTTCAGTCCATGATTCCATTAGTTGTCAAAAGTTATTCTTAAATTTACACCAAAATAAGAGTTAAAAGTTTAAAGAATTAAATACTTATATATTTTGTATAATCTGAAAGCCTTTTTTGTCTGTTATTCGCAGTCTACATAAATATGTATGCAGAAAATGAACATTAGAATAGCATTTGGTTGAGCTCGATATGGAAATTTTTCTTTCTATCGCATTGTCAGAATCAGTTTTGTATTAGAACTATGTATGTACTTTCGAGGTGTCTATAGCTTTGCCTATAACTTTTTGTTGGTTCTTAATTAAAAGAACTTAATCAAGTTCAATAATTTGTTTGCCATGATCTGATCTCTATGTTTAAGAACTTTGCCCTTGTTAATTTGGCTATGATCTAGACTCTAGGCTTACAATTTTTAATACAAGAAATGGATTCTAATCGAATATACATTCTTTGTTATTCAATATTTATTTTAACGTACTATTATAAACAGTTACACTGTTGATTTGCATTTTCAACTCAACATGAAAGTCATTTCATTTAATTAGTTTTAATCGATCAGACTTTGTCTTTAGTTAGAGTAACACTTAAAAGATAACTAGATGGCTTAGCTAACAATTTTTGCTATGAATCAACTGAAGTCATTTACATCTATATATATATATATGTATATATATGTACATTCATTGGCTTAATAAATCATAAAGTGGACAATTTCCTATATGGGTTGGTTGGAGGTGACAAATTTTTGTTTCTTGCGTTCCAACAGCTCTGAGAGATCGTTCTGACCCTGCAAATTGCAATCGATGTGATTGGGCCTAGCCTGAATAACTCGTTCTCCATATAATATGGAGAAGGAGGGGACCACCAAATTGGGGGGAGTAACTGGGGTGGCAACTGTCAACTGAGGTGGCTGCTAGATTGTGTGTGAGAGAGATGGAGAGGCTTGTGCCCATTTTCAACTGGCGCCACTTTGTTTAAAAAAATGTTTTCCGCATATTTTTGTCATTTTGCATTTCGATGTTGTTGAGATTTTGTTTGAGTTTTGTTCAATGCTTGTGAGTGTCCACAATAAGTATGCCTAGACCAGCAAAAGTGTCTAATTTCGCTTTTCAAGCAATAAAACAACATAATGTCGACAGAGACAGCTACAGCTACAGAGGGCGACAGCCAAGGGGGCCGAGACAAAGAGGAGGCAGAGAGAAAAACTATTAGCTGGAAGCTATAGTGCGTCTCTCTGATTGTGAGAGATTTTCATAAATTCTACCTCAGGGAGCAAAATAATTAACAATAAATTGTTATAATGAACACAAAAGCAAGCCACGGGGAGGAGAGTTGTCTGGAAAAAAAGCTTTCACATGCCTCCAAAAAAAAAAACCTAAAAAATCATAAAGAAATGTTATGGCCAAAGGGCAGGAAAGTGCAACTGAAGGTTAGGGCAAATGTCATTGATTATTATTGTTGTTCAAAATTGAAAACTCAGTAAAGTGAAATTAAGTAGCAGTCATTATTACGGAAATGCAGTAAAAAATAGCCATTAAAAATGCACTTACATTTCCCCATAGTTTGGAATTACAAATAATCCCAAATAAAGCTTGATTAACAAATTTATGTTAATCAGCAACCGAAAATCTACATAATATTCTTTAAAAGTACTCTTCATTATATATTTTTATAGCATTTTTAGTAGTTTCAATTTATTTGTCGTAAATTGTTGTCAGAGGTCATGTTTTAACATTTTTTATTTTGCTTGTCATATCATTATTAATTAATAATGGGAATTCTACTTTATAAAGTCACAAATTTATTTCGACATAATGTGGTTATATTTGGTATTCCAATGTTTTAAATTAATGACTATTTAGGGAATATTTTATGCGTTTTTAGTGATAATCTCCACACTAATTCGCCTTTTTAAACTTTATAAATACCCGAAAGCGCTGTAATTCTATAATAAAATTTAGCTCAGAACTAAATTTTAAAGCTTTAATCAAATTTTATTCAGAATTCAATTTTAAACCTTTTGTAGATACGAAAATTTTAAAAATAAATCATACAAAACACAAAACCTATTTGGCTTTACTTAAAATTAATTATTAACATTATAAGCATATTATGCAGTCCAGAAATGAAAAATCGTTTTCGAATTCCAATTATATTTAAAATTTAAGTAAAAGTTTTAATATTTTTTATTTTTTCCAAATTTGACTGAACAATTTTAATATGATTTAGTAGTAAACTTGACACTAAATCGCCATTTGAAACTTCAGAAGAAATTTCAAAACTAAGTTCTATCTTAATCTTAATTTAGATAGATTTTTTACTTATCTGAATTTTGAAGAGAATGTCAGGAAAACTGTTAAGAAATTCAGTTAAAAAATATTTATAATCCCTTACAGTTATCGTTTCCTTAATCAATAGGACATCTTTCTACCAAATATGCCTACCAAATTCCCTAACAAATTCTTTGGAAAAGCCTTAGAAAACTAGGAATGTTCCTTGGATATTTCTTCAAATTTGGGACTGTAGGATAATTAAAACCGTTTTTTAGTAAATTTCATTGGGTTTTGTTTTTTAGAATTTAATTTTAATGTTAAGACCAAAAAAGTAAAGGTTTCTAATAATTTCCAAACATTTTCTCTTCTGGCAAGGGAAAAGCTGGCAGCAGAAGCAGGGCTAAAGCAAATGTCATTGCACTTATAGATTTATCTTCAAAACGTACTTTGCCCTCTCCATGGCACACTACCTCCACCCCTCTCTCTCTCTCTCTCTCTCTCTCTCTCTCTCTCTCGCTCTCTCTGTCTCTCTCTTTCACTCTAGGTGCTCCCCTCCCAATCGAATTTAAGTCGAAGCCTGTTTCTCTAGGGGGTTTTGTCAACCAAAACCAGAATCCAGTTTTTCATCCCAGAGAGGCTAGAGAATATATATATTTTCGCTCTCTCCTTTCCTTTCCCTGCGGCTAGTGTTGGAGCCACCCCGCCGACATACCAGTTCCAGTTCTAAGAGCCTCTCAGATTCAACTATAATTATGCATTAAACACTTGAGTATTTCTCAGAGTGGGGGGAACCCATGCCCATTTGGTCATCATCTTGAAATTTGCATAGCAAAGGAAGAGGGAGAGGGTTGGGGGGGAAACCATATAGAGTAAATGTCATAGTGAAAAAAAAGACGAACAAAAATTTGCGTGGGCCAAGAAATGCATTGGCCAAATCGCATTTAGGCAAGAAAAGAAATGAATAAAACTTGTTTATTGGCTTAGACGGTTGCTTGTTGCGCCGTTGGTTGCCTCTTGGGTCAATGTTATGTAAACCTGGTTCACTTTTTTTTTGTATATTTTTGAGCCACTGCCTCCTCCCCCAACACACACCACACACACACAGACACACACACACATAATACTCTTCAACTTATTACACAAAAACCCAAATAACTCAACAACAAAAATGAAAATGAAGAAAACCAAAACCAAAACTGAAACTAAAATCGATTCAATTTTCTCTCTTTATTTTTTTGCTTGGTGTGCTCTGTGGGCATTTTTTTTTTTGATTTGTTTTGTTTTTGTTTACTGGTTTTGCAGCCTGATGCGGCTGCGTCTGCGTCTGCTGCCGCCTGCATTCCAAAGAGACTCCAACTAAAGTCCGGTCTCTGAAGATAACACCGCGCGCAACAGCAGCAAAACTGACCAAAATAAAAGCCAAAAAAAATGTCAAAAAAGTGTCCACAATACAAAAAAAAAAAAATGTCGCCATAACAAATTAAAATAATTTCAACAAATATCATTTTTTTTCGTTGTTCGTTCGTTTTTTTTTTTTTGCTTTTGTTGTTGTTCGTGGTTATATCATAATGATTTTTTTTTTGTATTTTCCCCCTTCTAAGTAGACAGATGGGGCCTCCGAGATGAAAGGTGTTAAAACTATAATCACAACAAATCATCATTAAGAAAAACTTCAAAAAATATAAAGAAAGAAAAACTTCAAAAAAAAAACGAGACTGTAAAGATAAACGACATTAAATTTTAGTTCAAGAAAATGCGAAATCACAAAGAAAGCAGCGGAAACAGACAGACGATAATATCATCATCATCATCATCGTCGTCGTCGTCATCGTCATCAAGCTCCTCCAATTCCTCCTCCACCTCGACTGAATCCAAAATGGATAAAATGGACAATAATAATCAAAAGCAACATCAACAGTCTGGAGATGGCAAAGTTTTAGTTGTTTCGAAACTTTTGCTCAAATCAACATCAAACAACACATCATCGTCCTGCATGAAGGATAATAACAACAGCAGCAATGGTCATAGCCAACGGCAACGACCTGCATCCATCTCGCCCAGCAGCAACAACAACAACAATCACAGCAATGTCAGTTTCAGTTCCGCCTCAGTTGCCGGCTCAATACAGGTAAGTCATATCAACCGGTTTTTTGTCGTTATTCTTATTAATAAATCCTCTCCAAAATAAAATAAAAGTGCGCAGAATTCCAATTCCAAAAAATGACTCACACGCTGAGTGACTCGAGGCTGCCCTCTACTCCAAATTCCATCCTCCATCCTAAAACCCACGCACATTCGATCTTTGTTGTTCGATTTGATTGCCTTTGCTCCGATTCTTAATTGAATTATGGGACTGACCTGCATTTGCATTTGTTTAACCCGAATGGCCCCCCCATTGATGATGATTTCGTTTTCGATTGAGAAGAGACCCCAAAAAAAAAAAACAATACTGTGTCACGAAGACGAAACGGCACTTTATTTTGTTTATTGTTTCTTGTTTTTTTGGGTGAGGCTTTTTGGTTTTTGTTTTGTTTCTCAGGATCTCTTGCCTGGTAAATAAAGAAGCAGTTGAAATCGAGTTATTAATTGGTCATTTGGCAATGAATGAAGCCGTAGGAATGTTTCATTTGAGTAAGAGTGTGATGTTGCACATGCAACCTCTCTGTATGTGTGTGTGTGTGTGTGTGTGTGTGTGAGGAGCTCCATCAATGAAATGTTTGTATGAGTAGTTTTTTTTTTATGGCATTTTAAGCCTCAGAGTGAAGCTGTAGAAATGTTGCTGGCGTCGCAGCAGCTATTAAGAAGTTTATGTTTCTTTTTCTAAAATATCAATCGAAAGAGTCGCATTTTTTATTGAAGTCTATAATTTAGTTGATCCAATTAAAATGTATAGAAATATTGAGATATCTAGTTTTTGTTTGATAATGGTTTATGAGGCTGACAAGCCTATATAAGCATTTTTTTGTGGTATACCGTATACCGTAAAAGTTATCTATTTTATAAGTTTAATGGACCATAAGACGTCATAAGTTCCACTTTGTTACAGCATTTTGAATACTTTTAAGTGCTTTGTATGTTTTTTTTTTGCAAAAGTTTGTTTTTCGATACTTTCTTGGTTAATAAGTGAATGCAAATATTAAATATTGTAACTAATTATTACTTTATAGTTTTCTCAGTATTTAACTTTTAAATTTTCTTAAGTTTGGTTCATTATTTTTATGTTCTGTGATGTAATTTTTGTTTACATCATTTTTGATATTAGAAATTCGAAAAAAAAGGTTTTATAGACTATGCTTTATAGTTATGCCATAAATTAGACTTGTGTTTAAAGGGTACTTTTGGTTTTTGCTATAAAAAATGTATTATTAAGAGATAGTTCATTGAAATACCGTTTTACCGTCTTGCTATTTACCTTTTAAGTTTGTTTCAAGTAATCTACAAATTTTATAAAATTTATCAACCCTTTTTTACGTTCTGTTTTAACAAATCTTTTCTGGTTTATCAAATGAGTTTTCGCTTTTGGAAAAGGGAATAGAATAAATAAGGAATATAATGCAAAGTTATGATCCGACCAACTCAATAGATGGCTTTAACATTTTTCTTATCAGAGGAGAGATAGATATAATTATTATTATAGATAGATAAATTATTATATTTGGTAATCAAACAAAATACACGAAACAAATTCATTTGACCAAAAACGTTTTTAAACCTTTCTTAACAATTAAATAAATTTCACAATGGAGAATGATATCTTACATTAAAATAAAATTAGTGAATTTACAAATATTAAAAGTTAAAACCGACTAAAATCCAGTTTAGATAAACTTAAAAAAGGTCGAGATCTATACAAGCATTAAAAGTTATATCAAACACAACTATTTGCATATATAGTTGGCTTTTTGCAAATAATTGCTTTGATTTGTATTTTTGCAGTTAAATAATACAAATTTAAAATGTCTAAACAATGATTTTTATTTTTGAAAAAATACACATTAATTATAAAATGATTTGTACATATTATTTTCTGTATAAAAATCCAAAATTATGACATGAGAGAAAAAGCAAAAGTTATTTTTTAGCCTTAAGTAGGCAAACAAATGGAAAATTTGAATAAACATTTTTGTTTGTTTTTACTCTTAGATTTTTAATAATTATTTTCGCTCCCTGTTTGCGATTCTCTTAAAAAATTAACCATTTTTTGTGAATTGATCTCAAAATTTCTAAAAATAACCTTTCATGCGGCATTTGACTCATTGTTTTTTTCTTTTTTGTCTTTATTTGATTTAAATTTAATGATATTTAGCGTTGAAAATGTTAAAGTCAATTATTTTTCCATTCTTATGGCAAGCTGCTCCCATTTCTCTGCAAGAACATTGCCCACATAGAGGGAAGACAGAGAGAGAGATGGAGAGAGAAAGAGAGGAGACCCCACAAAAAAAAAAAACGAAAAAGATTCTCGTCACCCATTAACCTTAACTGAATTATTGTAAGCTTCTCTGCCTTCTGCCTTCCCCACAAATGCCACACATTTCGAAAGAAAAATGAATTGTTTGGTTTGGTTTTTCAGTTTTGGTTTGGTTTGATTGGTGGAGGGGCTTTCGTTTGTCTTTGAAAATGCAAAATAATTTACCAAATTAACGGTACCATTATCAACAGCGACGATCCGATCAATCAATGGTGAATCCGATCAATTAAATGTTGCCTCCAAGCGTAAAACGAAAGAAACTGAACAGAATCAGAAAACAGACAGAATCAACATTGAAGAAAAGAAAAAGAGGTTATGACCAGAGAAAGAATCACACACAGAGAGAGTGAGAGAGAGATAGATGGATAGATGGAGTGGCAAAGAAGATGCCGATGATGGCCGATCAATGGTCGAAATGTGAATGTCGACGATCTAGAGTCTAGCTTTGTCTGTATGTGAATTGGACCAACATTGACCTTATCATTGTAAAGATATTTTTGGTCTTTCATTTGCTTCGAGGGGGCGTTGATTAATCATCTTTGTTTTGCCCCCCTCGCCACCCCCCCAAAAGGCTTCAAATTTCATATGCGCGGATTGCTATCTATTGTCTATGGATGGTTATTTTTGTTTTTCATTAGCTTTTGTAGCTTGTGTAAAAGAGAATGTGCCGATCGATAACCGGACAGGTTATTGAACCGCTTTGCCAAGTTATATAGTAATATGTATTTTTGTAACGCTTTTTTTTCTACTTTTATTTTGAGTTTCTTTGAAAAAAAACGCTAATTACTGGCTAGATGCACACTTTAGTTCCAGTTATTAGACCTGGACCAAGCCAAAACAGCTGCTCTCATGGTCGATCATCTTTTTAGCCTATCTCCACTTGTCTTAGAACAAGTTTCCCTCAGTTGGCCACATTCCTTTCTAGGTTCGAGGTGATGCACCTCGAATCTTAGGGCTATTTATAGCAGCTATGGCAACTCCCTTGCAATCGAATTATTTGTGACTACCACTAACCACGCCCACTAAAACGACGCCAAGAGAGCTGACAAAACAAAACTGTAATGGTTAATGGGCTTGACGAAGGTCGTCAGCTTCTTTGTTTTTTGTTTTTTAGATGAATGCGCAGATTTCTAAAGAAAAAAAAAAACCCAAACAAATTATAAATCTAAAATCTATTATTATTATTATTGTAGACGTATATGTAAAAGGTTTTGAGTAGTTTTTGCCTCTTTGGTGGTGGGTTATTATTATTATTTTTTATTATCTGTTGCGTCTTCATTTTTTTTTTTTCTGCCGATTCAGCCAAAGCACTTGACTTGGTTGCATTGGAAATTTTCTTTTTGTACTCGACAAGACTCTTTTTGGAATGTCTTTAGTTGTGTTGGATGTATGTATCTGTATCTTTGATGCTGTTGAGAGCTAAACCTGAGGCGTCTAATCTGACAATGAGACCTTAATTGTTGCTTCATTTCCGTAAGCTTTCGTTTTTGCTTTACTCTCTGCGGAAATGAACGCATATTTCGCATATAAACAAAGATCTTTAAGCGTTAGGGAACTCAACCGACCAACCACCTCAATTATGGAATTTCTGGGGAACTGTGAGATGTGCCAGTTAAACAGAATCGATTGAGAGCAATTACAAAAAGAATGGAGCAACAGAAAAAAAAGTTAACTAATGAATGGTGTTAACGCAGAGAAAGATAACTAAATAGTTTTGCTTCTGATTTAATGTTTATAAATGGCAATTTCAAAAGAGATTCTAACTTACATACTTATATAAACATATAATAATAAATATTTTATAACAATATTGCGATATTTCTGTTAATTTTTAACCAAATCCAATAGATATTGTTGGAGAATATTGTTTTCAAATATATCGTAAGAAACTAATCTTTATTTGAAAAAAAACTCAATTTCTTAAAACATATTCTCTAACATTTGTTTAAAAAACAAAGCTCAAAATTTTCGCCAAGACATGAAAATTATTTCCACTTAAAGAGTAAAATATGTTAAAAAATAAGAGAAAATTTATTTAGCTTCTTTTTTATAAATTTTTTCATTAAATTCGACTTGTAATTGAGCATTAAAAAGTTAATAAAAAAGAAAAAGGGTACTCAAAAAAATTTAACATTAAGAAAGAAACTGCCAGATCAGTCGAATAGTCCCTAATTCAATAATTCAGATTAAAATATTTGGTTGCCAGGGCGGTTAAACAACGTGCCATATAAAAAATAGCATTTGCCAACACTGAAATCTAGCTTTAGTCGATTTTTTCACTTTTCAACGCTGAAATCTCGAGCTTAAGTTAATATTTACCAAAACTTTAATTAGTTTTAAATTTTTAGATTTCAACTTATGTTTGTGCAAAAGAATGTTAAAATGTTTTCTTTTACTAAAAGTCCTTGTAGCTTAGATCGCTTGAGAATGCTTGATTACATTAAAACTCTATCCAACATTATACATAAATTAATTAATAGTTTTTCATCTTTGCTGTAGTTGGGTGGCTAATCCTGATATCATTTCATTTGTATTTTAAGACTTTGTTTTGGTTAATAAATAAACACTTTGGGGTGTTGTTTAAGCGTAACTAATTCATTTTCATTTCGAATGTCTAAGCTTTCAAGTGGAAACTTGGCAACTCAAACAATCTTGGAGGCTCATTAGTTCTTGTATATGTTGTTAATTTTTTTGTTCTTTTTTTGTGTTTTTGTTCTCCTTCCTTCATTTCTTTTCTACTAACTGAAGTCGAACTCGTTTCTCACTCGTCTCTTGAGCGGCAATTAATTAATGCCAAGCCAACAACAGTCCAGGTAACAACAACAACAACAACAACAGCAAAAACAACAGCAATAGCAACAATGCCGCCTCTCAGCGCTAAATTCTAGCCAGATTCCAGCTAAATTGTTTGTGCCTGGCTTCAAAACTCGCTTTGAACTCGCACCGCCAACTTACTCTGGCTCTTAAGGATTGCCACTTTGTGTCTCTCACTCATTCCCATTCCCTCTCCCTCGTTTTTTTTCTTCTTCTTGTTTTTTTTTTGCATTTTGTTCGACAGAAAAAATTATAACAAATAATTGCGACAGGTGGTGCAACTCTTCGTTTAAGCGGAAAAAATTTCACCTATGTGCAGAGCTCCATTGTATGCATTTTCCTCTCCCTCTCTCTCTCTCTAGGCTAATGTTAATTAATTTAAGCAAAAGCCGAGTGAAAATGCACAAGCTTCCTGCTTCGATTCTTGAACTTCCCCCCACACACACTCACACACTTAGATAGACGACAGATAAAAAAGAAAATTTCACTTTTGTTTCTACAGACACCAAAAAAAAACCAAAATTTGAGGTCAACAGAAGAGGAAAACGAAAAAAATAAAAAATAAAATACTTGTTCCCATTATAAAACAAAAAAAAAGACAACAAACTGATGTCTGGTGGCTGGCTCTTGGCCTGGCTTGTTGTCTTTTGTTGTCTTGGCCATTGAAAGAAATTCTTGTAGTTATTCGACCATCGACAGCAACTTCAAAAACAAAAAATAACAGAAAAAAACTCATCATGTTAAGAGACAGCGGAGAGCAGTGAGAAGAGGATCTGATTTTCCTTTTCTTTTTTTTTAATGAAAAGTGAAAATATATATTTTTGGGGGTGAAAGAAAGCTTATTAATTGGTGACTATTTGTTTTTTCTTTGGTCTCGTATGCATTAGAGCTTGGCTAATTATTACAAAGGGTTTGAGTTTCGGTTTTTGCTAATTATAAGCAAATATCATTCGGAACAGCAAGTTGAAAGTTAGTTTTCTTTCAAGCTTCGTTGCATATGGTTATGACCTTCTGGAGAAGCTTTTTCGATTCTTGCTCTAGAGAGAGAGAGACGGAGACTTGAGAGAAAGAAACCAGTTTAATGGTATTTTGTTCTTGTTCCATGGCATGTCTTTTGATTGTTGTTTGCGTTCCGTTTCATTCCTTGTTGCCTGCCTGGCTAGTTGCCTGCCTGCCTGCTTGCCTGCTTGGTGCCAGCCTGCAAAACTTATCACTGGCCATAAATCTTTTTGGCCAGGCTAAGAGAAACAACATACCACAACACTCAGTCTCACATCAGACGCAAAATCTCAGTGGCCAAGAGACCAAGCCAGCCAGTTGCCATGCCATGACCATTACCAGTTCTTTCTGCATCGCTTGCTTTTCACTCTAAAAAAACTTATTTAAACCATAAACGAACAACAGCAGCAACAACAACAACAACAGAGGGAAAGAGAAGCGAAAAAAAACCCACCCATTGGGGTCAAGGATGCTTCAAGTCAACATTATATCCTGAAAATCAGTTAATGAGTCTCGCCTCTTTTCGACACTTTTCGACACATTTGGGCAAAATCAAAAATCTTATTATTACTAATGAAGCTCCCCCAAAATAAAAATAAAAGAAAAAAAGGGAAAAAGTAAAAGAGAAGCTAAAAGCGCCTCTCAGATTCACTTTCATTGTGCGGCGGCGGCCCCATTTAAAGGGACAACCGGGCCACCATCTGGTTCACTTGACAGCTGGCGAAAGGCGAGCCGAACCAAGTCGGACAGGGTCAGAGTCAATCATCCTGTTGGAAGAAAGTGCAAAGATGCTTGGCCAAATTGAAGATCTTCCAAAAAAAAAAAGAAAACCAGAAAAAAATCCGCACAGTGTGACAAAACGGACAATTATAAAGCGTTCTTTATGAAAATGCTTTGAAATTGGAAGCAATTGCCTAACATATTTTCTTTGTTTATGTAATTTGCAAAACGAAAAATATAATTTTACATCTATTTCTTGAAATTCACATCTTTTAACTTTAAAAATTATTAACAATATTTTTAAAAATTTAAATACTACTTGGAAGCACATTAGGCTTTGTGATAGTTAATTCTTTGAACTAGGACAAGATCTGCTACATTTTACTTAAGTATTTACATTTCTAAAATTGCAGAATAAAATATTAATATTCATTATTTTATTTAATTAAAATACTCAATTAAGTACATAAGCATAATCTGAAGAGCTTTCCTTAATTTAAACATATTAATTGCTTATTAATTGTGATAAAAGAGAATTCTCTTTGAAATCGATAGAAATTATGCACTTACATACATATTTAAATTATAATAATAATTTAAATAAATGTAATTTGATTTCATTCAAAGGTTTATTAGTTATTTATTTAAAATGCATTAAAAATTATATAAAAATTAAACAATTCTCACATTAAGTCTATCAAAATTGAGTAGATTCTTGATTTCAACCATTAGTTAAAGATTATTTCCCATTTGAAAGCATTCTCAAGTTACAGAGTTAATTAAATTTATAATTTTAAAAGATCTGTGATATAATTTGAAACCCATTTAACATTTTCCCTTTCAATGTGTTAACGAAATTTATGTAAATCTCATCTCTTTAAGGGAAACCCTAATTTAGTTTTGTTTACTTGTCTACGAAAAGTCACGTACAAATGAAAGACACGTTTATAAGTAACAAAATATAATATGGTGATCAAGTTGTAGAGTTTTATCTCCAAAGATAAACTATGCTCTCAACATGATATATGTATATCCAGCACAATCAGTTCTTAGGAATAATAATAAGTTGATTCAATTTATGGCATTAGCGTTAAATTTTAATTAAGAAGAAAATTAAAAGCTGTGGCTTGTTAAGCTAATTTAATTTATTTTGGAAATCAATTAATTTGTTCTACTATATGTTCAAAAAATGTTCAAAAAATTTGTTTACAGTTTTTGAGCGATAAAAAAAAGTTCGACTTTCGATTAAAATTTTTAGGAAATGGAAATGGAAATGGAGAATTTGCATTAAATTTTATTATCCACTAAAAACAACAGATTATATCTCACTTTTTTCTCTCCCTCAATCCAAATAAAAGACATGTGGACTTATTAGTAAAAGTTGTCTGCTATTATTCGAAGTTTCTTAGGGTAGAAGCTAGAGATTCTTTTGTAAAAGAAATTTTTAAATACATATTTTACACAAAATTATTACATTACATTATTACAATGCCAAATTTCTCATAACAACTTTTCTTGACAGTAGTAGAACAAAATATTATATCAAATCTTTTTCCTTTCGCCAAAAACCACCAATTGAAATAAAGATTTTATGTAAAGCTTTGGCTTCCTTTGAATGAATGTTAAAGGCTTGAGGCAAGTCTTTCTACTAACTACGTTGTCCTTATGATTGTCAGACTATACAACCTTTTACTTAAAATAACAAAAGGATTTTCAGAATTCCATTCATAAATTTTACTAAAAAATAGACTTAAAGATTTTCTCATTCAAAGACAAATTTACAACAATTCCCACATCCATGTTTAATAAACTTTCATATGGCCTTTTCCAAACAGGTTTTCTTTCTTCCACTATTTCTGTAATTCTATGTCCACATTATCTTGTCTAATTAACAAATATTAGTATCTTTTTCTTACTTAATAACTCAATATTTTATATCAATAAAATGGAAGAGAGAACATTTAAAGCAATAATCTTCTTCTTTATCCTTTTACATATACTTTCTGAATGGATATAAGGACAATATGTATTGGCCACTGTGCACTAGGTTACATACATATATTTGTATATGTTTTATATATTTTTTTGGTTTTTTTCTGGTCAATCGACGGTGCGGGCCTGCCGTTTTGTGACTGTGTCCAATTTGGGTAGAGATTGACAGCGATATGCGTTTAATTTGACGATAAATGTGCAATATGGCACGCAAGCTCAGAAAGAGACTGTAGACCAACTAGGGTGAGGGTGAGGGTGAGGGGAAGTGTGGGGAGTGAGAAGAAGGGGATGTGGAGGGATATTTGCTGGACGTTTAGTTCGCATTTTGCAATTCAATTCTAATGCCTTAAAGCCTTCAGGCTCTGAAGTTTTTCTGTTCGATTCGTGCTCTTGCCAAATTCAAATCGAAAATCGCCAAGCACGATCAAAGTTGAAGTTGAAACTCTTTTTGTTTTTGTCTTTGTTTTGTTTGTTGTTATTTTTCTTTTTGGCCACGTTGGCAAAACTGACACGTTTGCTCGCATTTTGATTGCAATTTCTTTTCTTCTCTCATGTCTCTCTCTCTCTAGCTCAGTTTCTCTTCTCAGACTCTGGGGCGCAAGATAGAGACTTCCACTTCAACTCCATTAAACAAAACAAAAATAGAGTCAAATTCGTGTTGGCCATTAAAAGTCACAGAGCGACAATGGAAACGCAAAACCGTTGGAAATTTTTACTCACGAAATGGAGATGAGCTAAAGTGAAAATTCCAATTGCAATTTCGATTTCCAATTGGCAGTAAAGAAAATAACAACTACAACTCAAAATGGCTTAGTTAGCCCTCTTATCATATTCATATGTATTCCGTCTGACTAACCTCCAACCAAAACCAAATGAAACCAAACTGAACTGAGTCATAACATCAAATGCTGACGTAGCCCACGTTTCGATTGCACTTAAAGCAACAATAATATTAATATCGCATATTATATAGACTAGATAGAAAGAATCCAAAAAGAAGAAAATAATACTTTTCAAGTGTCTGAGTAATCTTTGTTTAAGCTTCTGTCTCTCTTTTGGCCAAATGTGACCCCCCTTTATTAATGGGTGTGAGCAGTAGAAATAGTTCAAGGGGAAGCAAGCAAAATGTTGAGAATTATTTTTGTGAATGAAAACACGGGTGTAGGAATGAATGTGAATGAATGTATGACACACTGAAAGAAAATATTGTTATACCAAACCATTTACAGAGATTGACATAACAGGAAGAGATAATATTTGATATAGAAGAAGAACTGTTAATAGTTTTCTAAGTATGTGAAATTTATTCATTTAATTAGGCCAATTAATAGCTTTAGCCTTTTTAATTTTAATAACTGTTTTTTTAACTGAGTAATTTAGTTTAAATTCAATCATGCAATAGAATAATTTACACTATGAAACAAGACATCTTCTTATAGGTATATAATCGAGAAAGTCTACCAAAAGTTGACCACAATTTAAGACCACACAGAAAAGACTTAAATTCTTTGAGTTGTAATTTAAAATTATTGGAAAATATACATTTAAATTCCAAAAATATAATACAAAGAACCATAATTAATAATTGTCAAAAAGATTGAACTATTTACTTCAGCCAATCATAAAGTCTAAAAATAAATCAACCAACATTCAACATACTTCTCTTATTGTTAGATTCTTCTGCAATTCGTCATTCTTACCATTTTATTATATTTAAATTACAATTCGTTTTATATGCAATATATTACACATTCGATTTAATTTCGGCAGTTTTTTTGGAACCCATTTAACCAGTTAAATGATCTGACATCACGCTAACAAATAGATAAATTTGAGTTAGTAATTATGACACTTTTTCGGTGAGGTATTCCATTTTGACACTTCATAACTGTCTGAAAATAACATAAATCTATTTTTGTTAATAGATTAATGATTGTAACAATAAAATTTGACATCATGGTAAAAGCTATATGAAAGAAATTCAAAATGAAGAACTAGTCATACGTGAAAGGTTTTCCCCCTAATAATAATCATAGGTTTTTGTCCCCTTTAAACTTTCCCAAAGATTTGACATTGGAGTGGAAGAAGAAATCTCAAGTTTCGTTTGGTCTCTTCAATATTAATATTAATCAAATTTCAACTAATTACTTTGCTAAGCGAAATCTCTTGAAATTCTTCACTAACTCAAAATATTTCTGGAAATTTTCCATAATAATTATAAAAACAGTTGAAATTCTTTCCCATCCATTTACCTATAGGAAATTGTAAATTGAAATAGATTTACTTTTTTTTCGAGTTGGATAATTTAAAATGGTTTTCTTTCGTTCGCTTTTGAATCGCCCATGGGCAATGCTTAACACTCAATTCATCAAGTGATTTATTTAACACGCGCCTTTGGTGGACTGAACTGAACTGGACTGGACTGTAACTTGGAACCAGGCCTGGACTCTTTGGAGTCCATTCAAACCATTAAGAATTGCTAAAGGCTGCTCCAGCTGTGTTCCCCTTAAATGGTGACCCACTGCACCAGTTTTCCATCTCCGATTGATTTATTAGGCTTGGGCCTGAATTCTACGCTATGTGATGTTGCTGTTAGCTGCTACGGCTCATCCGGAGCAATTTCCCAGCTGATAATTATAGGGGAGATGAAGGGAAATCTTGAAAAGAAATAACAAAAAAAAGAAAAAGAGCGAGATATATAGTCAAATGGCAAAGTAAAGGGCCGTAGTAAACGAAATGAAAGATTGCCATTGCCCCCTCTGGGACAGTTGCTGATTTAAATTCGTGTTAGAGAGACAAAATAATTACAGCAATTGGCCAAAAGGAAAAAAAAAAATACCCCAAAATGAAACGAAACTGACGGCCACGACGAACAGACGTCAAATGTTTAAAACCAAAAAAGCAATGTGAGTGAATGATTTTGGACTTGCTTGCTTGCTTGGTCTTGGGAACATTTCAAAGATCATTAAAATTCTTGAGCCCGTAGGCCAGAGACACAGTAACTCTAAGACTTTTGGACAGGGACAGAGCATTAGAGACAAACCTTAAGTAGTTGACCCAGAAATAAGTTCTTATTGCCAATTGCAGGCTGTCATATACAATGATTATTACCCTGTAGCCATTTACGTGTGAAATAAAGAACGGGTATGCATGACTAATTGAAAACCAATAAATTATATATTATCAGACAAATCAGCATCATTAGGAAAGTCGATCGATCTGCAAATGTCCTTCATCAGAAAACCCTTTCACTTTCAGCTTTTATATCTTTATGATTGACTGTGTTCATTATTTCTCTTTATTTTAGTAAGTTTCCTGGAATATATGAAAATATTTTGTAGGTAAAATTACGGTTAAGGGTTTACTCCACAAATGTCTAACTTTGCAGATTTTTTTAATAAGTATAACAAAGAAATCTTTGTTTAAGTTTCGTATTTATAAGACGAAGCTCAAAAGCTTTTTGTCTACCGTTTGGAAATTTGGTTATTCAATCTGTTTTCAACACCAAAATTGTCTTAATAAGTTACATTTTAACTAGATTTGGCGTTGATGATATGGCCTGTAACATATGGAGACTTTATCAAAGTTTTAAGATATTTCTTTCAGACTTAAGGCCTTTTGTTTTAGCAATTTTAAGTAACTTGGGTTGTAAAATTGTTGTTGCTTCTTCTATTTTCTTTAATATTTTGCATATTACTTCAAAATTCTGGTTTAATAACTTTTTTTTAAAAGACAAGTTTTAACTCAGAAAACGATAGAACTTAATATTTTCAATACCAAAAATCTTTTTTGATACGGTAAATATGTTTATCAGGTAGATTTATCAAGATTCTTCCATTTTTCGCGTCCCGAAAACTTTTGAAAATGGTAAATACTCCGATTTGTTAGTCTTTCAAAATTCGTTTTAATTTCCAAAACATATTGGAGTTCGAAAATTAAATTAAAATATTGTTCTAACTATTTTGAAAATAAGTGCAAAAGAAAATATCAATGTAGATTTCGAAAAGGTGAAGATGTCAGTCATCTTCATCATATTTTCATATTTCACAATTTTCTAAGGAATAGGGTATAAATATTTAGTAATAATATTTACTAGTAAGATTGAATCTGATTCAGTTTTATACCTACTTAAAGTTTGATGAAAATTCTAAACCGTCAAAAGCTAGTCAAGTTCAATGAGTTCTATTTCTAAGTTTGGAAGTACTGAATTCGGCTTAGTAATAAAAATATATAGGTAATTGAATATTTTTGTTCTTTTAAGTAGCTGCATTCACTAAAAGACTGAACTCTTCTTCTTTTAGAGAGTCCTAAATCATTCGATAGATCATTTCGATCCTATGATTCCTATCACAAAGAGGCCACAGAGTTTCCCATAAAACGAAACGTAATTGGGTTAGGCGAAATATTAATTACTTGTAAAAAGAAAATGACTACATTTAACTGGCCTCAAGTTGTTGGCTTGGATTGGTTAGAAACAACAAAAATTGATGACACATTTCACTTTTATGTCAAATTAATGAAATTGCCCTCTCTTTTATTGACCACAGGGTATCTTTGAAGTTATCAGTCGCTTCTCAATTTGCTTACTGAAAATTTATATATATATACTTATTTATATTTATTTGCCATTAATTTTATATTTCTCTGGCGCCAAAGTCAAAAAGACAATCAACAGCTGCCCACATTTTGGCTACCTCAACCAATCCCCAAACAAAAAAAACCCAAAATGTGCAATAGATAGAGAAAAAGAGAGATAGAGAGAGACACCAATTCAACTTATAAGTCTCCATGTCTCAAGTCAGTCAAGTGGGTATCCAAAGGCTTGGTTGTCGTGTACCTCAGGTTTTTTTTTTCCATTTTTTTTTCTTTTTTTTTTGTATTTTGTTGGATTTAATATTTTTTGCTTTTTGGTTTTTCTTACAATTCGATTTGCTTTTATGAGCCCCTCAAAATATTATGCATACGAAGTGTGTGTTAACAGCTTGAAAACGGAACTATGTACATATATAAACTTACATAGAGATACATATATACACCTATGAAGTGTAAAGTGAAGAGTGGGTTGAAAAATTAAAAATATTTTTCGTAATTGCGTTATAAGCTTTGGGGGCTTAGTTAGTTACTTATGGTTATGTTAAGCAATTAGACTAACAAATCGATTGCTTTTCGGGCTCTACTTTAATTGATCAGTTCGAGTTCTTTCAAAGTGTATGCGAATATTGAATGTTTGGCAAATTTATTTTCGCATAAAGTTTAATTGAGTTTTTTAATGAGATTGTTTGAAGTGATTTTGTAAATGTTTGTTCAGAGTCGTAAAATATTGACAATTAAATTACAAAAGAAGAGATAGTGTTTGAAAATAAATTAAGTACATAAAGACGTAGAACTTGTAGAATCTTAATTTGTAAAACTTGCCTAGACTTTATATACTATTATTATTATAATTATTAATATTATTATCAGAAGAGGATATAGTTGTAAACCAGCAACCTAACTATTTTAGTCAGTAGCAACTATAGCCATAAATTTATTATTGAATTTCATTCTAAACTCTTTCTGTATTACTAAATAAACAGATAAATGTTGATTAAAACAACAAAACTATTTTATTTATTTAAAATGTTAGATAAAAAGTATTAATCCTACACGTAAACAAAAAAAATATGAGTAGCTACAAAGGTCTTGTACGCTTTATAAAACTTATTCTTAAATCAATTTGATTAGTAATAAATAGAAAATCATAAAAAGCAAGATCCTTAATTTAAGAAACATTTACCAGTTACGAAAAATTTTGTGCTCTTCCATAAAACACTTTCAAAGTCTAGAAACATCAAATGAAATATTCGACAACTATCAAAATAAAATTTGTTTTAGGCAAAACGTAGGCATTTTAATTAAGAATATATTGAATTTTATTATAATGGCGTTCATTTTGTGATTCGTAAGTCCTCAAAACTTATTTAATTCAGTTTTCATAGCTGGGCTAAATTAGTTTAATACACAGCCATGCAATTAATTGCAGTTGGGAAGTTTTTTTTATAAATTGGCAACTTCTTCTCAAGTAGAAACTAACAAATTTCTTTGGCAAGATCAGTATATTAATTATATTATATTAAGTAAAATGATAAGCAAAAGAAAATAAAAAATGTTTCACTAATGGGGTTTTTGTTGCTATACTTTGACATAAAACATAAACATAATATAAAGTTTATGTTGTAATTAAGTCGATTGTTTTGTTGTAACTTCATGTAATTCAGCGGAATCAGCATTCTTTAATTCAAATGCGATTACTAAGAGCATACTACAGAGTCTATATACATATGTATATAATATTAGAGAAAAGATGAATAAAATAGTGAAAGATAAAGCCAAAAACTTAAATCTTGATCGTTTGAGTCTTATTGATTATAATAATTCCTTTATTGATTATATGAATTTGTAATGTTTTAGCTGTAGAAATGTGATAGATGTTGTTATAGCTTAACACACTTCTTACACTTCTTAGTAAATCATCAACTTATTATAAGTTATTTTCACACGACCACCAAAAGCACATGTTGTTTATTTTTTAACTACATCAGGATTTAGTAAAATGACTCTTTGAAAATATGTTTTCACAAGAAATTTTCCATTTCCTTTTTATTGTTTTTTTTTTTTTGTGTGTTTTCGTTGATATCACTTCATGTCCAACTTCAACTTTAACTCGAACCCAGCTCAGTCGTCATTCAAGTCAACCAAGAGTCAACCCATTCGTCGGCTTAGGAGTATGGCTCTTAGCATTACTTAATCCGGCTTATTATATAGACGCTTTGGTCCGCTCCGCTCCGTTTGGCTGTCTATTTGGCTTGGCGCTGGTTCCGCCTCATTCCCTTACTCGTCCACCACACTAGTCGTCTCTCCTCAGACTTTTGTTATGTGTGATTTTACATTGGATAGTTTTGGATTTTTGGCGGCGATTTCTTTAAAATGGGCAACTTTGTTTGACTGCACTTCAAAATTTGAAAATTTCGTTGGCCAATTGCATTTTGTTGGTAATTGTTGTTGTTGTTTGGCTTGGCTTATCGGATTGCACTACAATAATTTTCACTTAATTATCTAATGGGCAAACAAACAAACCAAACAAAACAACAAAGGAGAAGCAAAATGTACAAAAACAAAATATATAAAATTTGTTGATTTTTGTTGTTTTTGGTTTTGGTTTTTTTTTTTAGCTTTGTGTTTGTCTGTAATTATTAGACGATCATTTGCAAATACACAGATGCACACACACACACATACAAACACACACACACATTAGATATAATAACTAATGATTAAAATGATTTTTTTCTTCTGCTTTGTTTTTCGTTATGCAATTGAGTGAAATTTCTCTTTTTTATTTTTGTCTTTTTGCAGGATGATCCACAGCTTCAGCATCAATCGCAGACACAACTCGACCAATGCGGTTTAACCCAAGCCGGATTAGAGGAATATAATAATCGTTCATCTTCCTACTATGATCCGGCAGTGTTTCATCATCAGAAGCAGCCATCGTATGCCCAATCTGAAGGCTATCATAGTTATGTATCCAGTTCGGATTCCACCTCAGCCACACCATTCTTGGACAAGTGAGTAGTAGTATTGGATAGTTGAAGTTTTGAGTTGAGCTCAGTTGAGGAAGAATTAAACCAAACACGTTTTTTTTCCCCCGCCTCTACCCCCACCCCATGCCAAAATGCCGCGACAATTATGAATTCTGTTTTGAAGTTTCTGTCTGTAGCTTTACACGAAAAGCCATAAAAAATTCTTGGTAAAACGTAAACATGAGACATTAAAAATTTCAAATAATAAAAGCAGCAGCAAATATGACCGAAACTGAAGAGACAGACGGCCAAAACAAGCAGCTTAAGCTTTATACTTTCAAGGTCCCTCAAGTGGGCTCTCTGAACTTGCCCCAAAGTTGAGTTTCTTCTCTGTCTTGTCTATTTGCCGATTTGAAGGCTGAAATAGTCAAGTCAAATAATTGTTGCTCTTTTTTTTCCTCTATTTTTGTTTTTTTGCGGCAGAAATTATTGTAGCACGCAATGAATTGGCATTTTAATTTCTATGTCTGGGTTCCTTCTCAACGCCTCCTCGCCCGCCTCCTGCCCCTCCTATCCATTTTAAAAGCATTTTCTCTTATTTCGTTCTATTCTGTTTTTCTGTTTCTTCCTGCCATTTAGATTACGTCAGGAGAGCGATCTATTGTCGCGACAATCACATCATTGGTCTGAGAATGATCTCTCATCGGTCTGCAGTAATTCTGTGGCGCCATCGCCCATTCCATTACTGTTGGCACGACAGTCCAACAGCAATAGCAATGGCAACAACAACAACAACCATAACCAGGCTGCCTCCTCCGTTAACGTCTCATCCAACTCAGCCAATTCCTCCGCCTCCGCCTCCGCCATCACCTCCATATCCAACAATAATCACAGCATTAATTCGAGCAACAATAATAACAACAACAACAACAGTTCGGAGAGCACTTCATCTACAGAGACTCTAAAATGGTTGGGCTCCATGAGCGATATCTCCGAGGCGAGTCATGCAACAGGCTATAGTGCCATAGCTGAGTCGGGTAAGCAAATTCCTAATCATAAATTAAGATTCTTTAACCAAAAAACGCAAAAAAAAAACACACAGCTTGTGTTCCTATAATAGCAAGAACTCGAGTTACTCTACTATTATAAAATTATCAAATACTCTAGAAACATTCTCTGTGTTTGCTTGGGGCGAAAGTCTTTGATTTCAAAAATATCAACTCAAAGAATTTATAAAATTTATTGAGACAAAATTTCATCCAAAATGTTCTAATTTTGTTTATCAAGTATTTATTTTTTGTTTCAATTTTCACTTCCATTATAAAACAATTCTCTTTGTCTCACCTCCCAAGGATTTCAAAATCTTCTAGAATTTTAGGTTGCATAGATATTTGAGCTCAGACGTCACAAATTACTCTAGAAAATATTATATTTTTTTTTTTCAATATTTTTAAAATTAGTGATCACATTTTTATTTTACATTTGAAAAATTATAATTTTTCGATTAAATCTCTAACGAAATATACTTCTACCTTATGTTTGCTTTATTTTAAGTAAATAAAAGCGGATGAATAAGTTTTTTCTATCAATAGTTTTAGTACTGCCAGCAAAATTTAATCTTAAAAAGACAAAATTAAGAACTCAATTGAAGAAATGACTAAATTATTAATGTCCGAAACTAATTACAGGGTGAAAAAAACCTACACATATAAACGTAGTGATTTTTTATTAAAAAAAAATACATTATAAAAATAATTTCAAAGTACATTATTTGTTTATTATTTTAAAAGAGAATCAACTCCAAATTAAAGTGTGTAGTTCATCTAGAGAGGCAAAGGTCCTTATACTAAAATTTTGATAAAGAAAACACAACATTCTCAACAAATTAAAGAGAATAATATTTTTACTTTGCCCGAAATGGATTCAAATTGGATATCATTAAATTAATTAGGAAGTATACAATTTTTGTCATATTTTCAAACAGTTTAAAACTTTATCAATAAAATTCGCTTTTGCTGGCCTAATTATTAAATAATTACTTTAAATAGCTACACTAATATGTATATCAAAGGGCCTTAAATAAAAGTAAATGTCAATCTGATTTCTCTCTCATTTTAATTGTTCTTACTTATAAATGAATTTATAACATTCTGACTGTGGGTTGAATATTTTTTTATTATTTTTTATTAAATTCATAATAACAATCTCAACAATCTATAATTCTCGTCCGATACATTACTACATATTACTTCAATTGAATGTTTATTACCTGTAGAATGTTTGACTACGCCCTTGCCTAATATAGAGTTAAGTATGCCAAATTTCTGTTTTGGCGACTGTTGGCCACTCACACGACCTTGGCTTATTGTTCCTTTGGTCCAAACATGACCCACTTTTACTTGGTTAAGTCATTTCGGGTTACATGTTCTTTGTTTGTTTGTTTTCTGAATCAAGCCCTAATCTTGCGATACGTCCATTCTATTTTATTTTGCAGTTTCCTCCTCGCAGCGCATTGTGCATAGTTCTCGTGTCCTAACGCCCAAGCGTCATCATAGCGAGAGTGTACTGTATTTGCACGACACTGAAACCTCGACGACGGCAACGACAATGCCGCCACTTGGTGGAGACGAAACGAGCTCACCCACCGATGAGATTTCGACAGCTCAACAGCCGTTGATGCGTATTCAACATCGTCATAGTCCCAGCTATCCGCCCGTACACTCAACCATGGCTTTGCATCATTTCCAGCAACAGCATTTAAGCACACAAAGTTCCTTGCCAGAATTGAAGACGACAAGAGTATCGAAAGCAACGCTTCGATCTCCACACTTGGGTCAGTCACAGTCAACGGGAGATCTCCAGCAAAAGCAGCAGCAACAGCCACGTCCGGGACAACAGCACAAGTCTAGCATTTCGGTGACCATATCCAGTAGTGAGGCTGTGGTCACTTTGCCACCTCAGCCACCTGCCAGTAAGCCAATTAAACCGCAGCAGCTATGCAAATCGGATGCCTTGAGCTGCAGTGCACCCAATGTGGGTGAATCGACATCGGTGGTGTCGCCCACCGATTCGTATCGCAGCAATCATCGACTATTTCCGGTTAGCACTTATACAGAGCCAGTGCATAGCAATACCTCGCAATATGTTCAACATCCCAAGCCGCAGTTTAGCTCGGGACTAAACAAGTCCAACAAGTGAGTGAGCTTCAACTTCCTTTTACATTCTCCTCTAATATATTTCTTTCTCTCTCTTTGGTAGACTACAACCTGTGATAACTCCAGGGGGAGCCACCGTTCAACCCACCTGGCATTCTGTGGCCGAGAGAATCAATGATCTTGAGCGCATACAAATGGGAGAACCACCGAAATTTGCCTATTTAGAGCCAACAAAGACACATCGCCTTTCCAATCCGGCATTGAAGGCATTGCAAAAGAATGCCGTGCAATCGTATGTAGAGCGACAGCAGCAGCAGCAACAAAAGGAGGAGCAACAATTGCTGCGTCCACAATCGCAGTCCTATCAAGCTCTGATTGTGGAACGCAAGTCTTTGCCCAATAATTTGAGTCCCATTACGGCAACCTCATCGAGTGGCAGCAGTTGCAGTTCACCCACACCACCACCACCGCCCCCAAGGTCGCGTAGTCTTCTGCCCAATATTCTAAGACGTTCCAGTTCGGCATCGGATTATGCCGAGTTTCGAGATCAGCATCAGCCGATGCCGCCTCATCATGCACAGCAACAGCAGCCACTTCATCCACAGGGAATTAGGAATATCAGCAATGCTGAGAAAATATCCTTTAACGATTGTGGCATGCCACCGCCACCACCTCCGCCGCGTGGCCGAGTGGCTATGACCACACGACGGACATCATCGGCCACCGAATATGCTCCGATGAGGGCCAAGTTGATGTTGCAACAGGCAGCTGCTTTGGCCCATCAACAACATCATCCGCAACAGCATCGCAACAATTACCCCAATAATAATGGTAATCATCCACATGTACAGGCTCCCGAACGTCCACCCAAGCATCCAAATTTACGAGTGCCTTCGCCAGAATTGCCACCGCCACCTCAGAGTGAACAACTGGATACCAGTTATACCTTTGATGAGCCATTGCCCCCACCACCGCCACCGGAAGTGTTGCAACCGCGGTCAACCGCTCCCGCGTCGCCCAATAGACGCAATAGTTTTGCTGGAGCCGCCTCCACGAGAAGCTCTGTTCGTGGAACGGCAGCAGCTCATCCCAAGGTGCCACCATTAGTGCCCAAGAAGCCAAGTAGCTTACAGGTAGGTGGATCCATTAGATTGCAACTACTGTACACCGTTCTAATCTGTTGTTTATTTGTTCCACCATCATCATCAGCAGCAGCAGCAGCAGCAGCATAAGCTCGTCAATGGCACTTCTTCAGTTTCCTCATCGTCGTCTTGCAATCTGCCCACAAATAATCGCAAACGTCCACATCAGACGCCACAGTTGCAGCAGCCTCAGCCCATCCATTCGGAGAGCGTTGGCAGCACTGGGGCGCCGCCTCTGCTGCCGCGTGCCAGACAGCCCACAGCCCACAATGACAATGTCATAGCCAGCAATTTGGAAAGCAATCAACAGAAGCGGTAAGTGAACTAGCTAAAAACTTATAAACCATTCTCTGTAGGTGGTTAGGCAAAATTTTTTGTCTAAAGCGGAAGGAAAAGTAGTAAAACTATTTACCCAGACACCCTGTTCAAAATTTTGCCCCCTTGAAATGCAATGCAGAAACACTATTAAGCAAAAAATTATAAACAAAAACATATCTTGCCTCATAGATGAGATGCAATAGCGGATCTCCTTTTAATTGAAGAACTTAAGACCTTTAAAAATAATCTGGAAAGACAAGTCACCTAATCTAAAACTTTTCGAGAGTTGTTGGTAGTTTTCCATTAGGAAAAGGTTCTATACATGAAATGAAAATACTAATAAAATAGGACCAATCGCAGTATTAATTCATGGAACACCCTGTATGCATTTTCAAACCATTTCCAATATTTCGTATCGTATTAGTCGAAATACAAACAAAATTCGAACATAATCCAAATGAAAGTCCATTATACAAGGCAGGAAGAAAAGAATATTTCAGTAAACAAAAGTAAATATGCAAATTTTAAAACTCTAACGACAAATGACACCCTATATTGACTTTTTTAAAACATATTTTAATGCGCCTTTGATTATTCTTACCCTTGAATAATGCCCTTGAATAATGAATGCCAACTAAATTTAGTGGTCAAAAAACTGCAACAAGTTTATCTCTTCTTGTGAGATCTAAAAACAATCGCAATGCTTAGAAACTGGAATTTAAACCTTTTAAATAACACACTGTACTTAACTTTTTGGAAGTTTCTTATACAATTTTATTAACGAAATTTAGTTAGTTAGTATATACTAAAATGCAATCCCACACTTAGCCTAGACACACTAACAAAAAATGACCCTATATTAGAGGAATTTATATCTAGACAAAAGCATGAAAATTTTTGCAAAATTTCTGGCAAATTGATTAAAATTCCAAGAAAAATTGTTTTCTTTCTGTTTCTCTCTGTCTGTCTGCATGGCTGATTCTCGTTTGATAATTTAGCATAAAGATTGCCAACCATGGGTTAAGCTTAATCACACACACTAATCGACCAAGGTGCGCCTCACAACGTCTCTCTCATATTGTTCTTGACCTTATCGAATCCAATTAACTTTAAGTTTTCAAGTCAATGAAAACGAACAACGAGAAATATGCGTGGCACAGTAGCCAAAGCCGCTCAAGCTCAGCTCATACTCCATTGAACTGGTTAATGAGCTGCTTCCTTTCAAACGGACTCGCCTCCGATACTACTCTACTGCTCCATAGTAACGTCAATCAGCTGTCGCTTTTTGGTCTAATGCTTAATTGGATTATGAAATAAACCAAATATAATAAGACAACATGCATACAGCCAATCGAGAGCTTACCAAAGACTTTCGCTTTCGACCCACTAAACCCCGAAAAAATATTGACTTCAATTGCCAATTGCCAATCTCCAGTTGTTGTTGTTGTATTTGAGCACCTGAACCAGAAACCCGAAACCCCCAACAACACACACAAACACAGAAAACAACACACAAAAATGTGTCAAGCTATAAATTTATGATTTCTTGAGGGGGCTCCTGGTTGGCGTGTGGGCAGTCCCAGTCCCCAGTCCCAATTCCATTCCCCCCCATCCAGTCATAGTCACATAGTTCCAGCCATCAGCCTCCACCCAGTTCTTTGTTCTCAGCTTGTATAGGTAAAAGCCAAACGAATTGAAATCGAAATTGAAATTTATCTGGTGAGTGGATGGAACAAAAGGTCCATTCTTTATTTGATTTTTAGTTTTTCGGTCTAGTTTTTGGTTTTTTTCTCTCTCCTCGGTTGACATTGATAGATGGAACACTATGCGTTTGGTTCATTAGCGCATAGTTTTTTTGGCAAACCAAATGAACATTTTTTTCTTCAACCACCACCAGTTTATGCAATTGACAGTGTGGATTCATTAATGATTGGTGAATTTAGTCGGAAATATTAGTAAGAATCTGTCAAAATAAGTTAGTAAAGGAAATTAGATTTTTTCTACATAACAGAAGTCGATTATAATCTCAACTTTACACAAAAATCTGTAAGAAATTTAGAAGTGCCTGGAATGTACTAAATTTAATGACAAACAAAAACTTTTGGCTTTAATTAATATACGTTTTTAGTTCGATAATATATTTTTTGTGTCACAAACTTTAATTGGAAATTACGTCTCAAGTAATAAGCATAATCTTTTCAGATATAGAAATTTTCTAGAAAGTTTTTATTCTCATTTAAGATTATGCTTATCAGTTGACAGACAATTTCCAATCCAAATGGAACATATCTGAATAGATTATGCCCAGGTTTACTTAAATATATTGAATGATACACCTCTATTCTTTACTTCAACAATTTATTTACACAAAATAAACTTATTAGATTAATTCTATATTAGAACTGATTATATTAAAAAACTATATTGTTATAGTTAATAAGATTATTGTTAATAAGATTGTTATATTCGATATGGTGACATTCAGGTTCAAAAGGGGAAATTGACTCTTTTATAAAAGAATTTTTGGATTTGAGGTGTAACAGTATTATAATTGTTCCAGTCTATGAACTCTATTCCTATTTACTCTATTCTAAATATTCCAACACATAAAAAGAAGCATAAAAAGACCATTTTAAGTTAAAATATCAAAAGCTTTCACCTACATCTTGAAATAATAGAATATAGTCAATGAAGTGTTCGATTTATTCTGCATTTGGTTAGTTAAAGTTTACTGTGACTCATAATTCATTTATGCAATTTTTAATTTGAGATCAAATTTTGATAGGCTAAAAATATTTCTGTCTCCTTATTAATGAAACTCCATATAACATTTTTAATTAGTCATAAAACAGGCAAAAAGTCAAGTTGAACTTCTACCTAATAACATAACCAAGTGATTGATCTTTGAAATCATTAACTGTGCTTTCAAACACATTAACAATTAAACTTACATAAGTTTTGAACCACTGTACGTGGAGTCCCCTTGTTCAATAATTTCTATGGCTTGTCATGTTTTTGTTATTTTTCTATTTTTTTTTTTTTCGTTATTTTTTGGCTTTGGGTTGACACCGTTGAAGACCTTTGCGGCACGATTTGTTGCAGCAGCAGCAGCAGCGGCAGCCGCAGCAACAGCGGGCAAGCAGCATCCAATCGAGCAGGCAACAGGCAGCGGCAGCACGAGACAAATATTGACACAATTTGTGGCAAAAAGAAACTTAAACTTGCCAACTTGTAAATGGGCTTGTCAAAGGAGAGCCCAGGCTTCATTTTTGGGTTCAAATGCCGTTCACCGAACGTGCCTAATTTGCATTTTGAAAGTCTCTTTTTTTTCTCCTTCTTTTCTTTTCTTGGCTTGAATATTTGGCGTGCAGAAAATAGAGCAAAGGGCAAATCACATTGTCAACATTTCTCGACCACCACCAATCACCTGACAGACGACAGACGACGACCGACGAAAACACATCGAATTAAAAAGGAGGTGTGCCATATGTTCTCACCTGACACGCTCTAATTATCGCCTCGCACAGCCGCCGCTGGGCGCAGGCGAGCATTTGTTCACATTAATTCTCTAGCAATTTGGCAACATATAAAATGCCTGACTGTTCCGAATTTCTGATGCTGGTGGTGGTGTTGGTTCCTATATTATTTTCAAATTAACTGCCAAGTATTTTTTTTGATTTCTGTTTTGTTGTTGTTAAATTGGCGACCACCACAGACCACGCGTCGTATAAGCACTATAAATCACTCATTCGCCATGTTGCACCACCAGCATCAAACCAGGCAAAGCAGAAATCAATGCTAGACAATTCAATTTACCAGTCACAAAAGAGTCGCGACTATTGCGATGCAGTTACCATGATTAGCGGAAAAAAACAACAACAAGACGACGTCGCCAACATTTAACAAAGTGTTTGCAATAATTTTTGGCGCTATCGCCAACTAAATATCGAAATTGAACAGCATACACAATGATCGATTGAACTTTGCCTCGTCTGTCTGATGATGCCGTTGCCGTTGCCTGTTGCTGTTGTCGATGACGATGCTGAGAGTGCTCAGTGGGATACAGACCAAAATCACAAAAGGTGATTGAATTTAATAGGTTTTATGCTCAAATCGGAATTTATATGCTGGCTTGCCAGCCAGGCCTTAAGGCCAAAAAGAACTAGATAAAAAGAAGTTAAGTAAACTATTTCAAAACCTTCATCGCAGCAGAATAAACTTGAAGAGAACCGCACATTTCATCTGTGGAAAAAATCAAAATAAATCTAAATGCATACGTTGCGGATACGAATAAAATTCTAATTAGTCTTGCAGTATGTTAATTTTTGCAGTAAATTTTACAAAATGTGCAAAGGCCAATTGTTCTTTAATGTGTGTGTGTGTGTGGGCATATTTCAATATATTTTTTAAAATGGTAATGCTTTTAATTAACGTGAGAATGCTTTTAACTCTTACGCTTAGGAAAACATGTTGCATTCGTTTCAGAGACGTTAAACAGTTGTCTACGGTCATCAAAATATTAGCTGCATTTGTTTTTTTATAGTTTTAAAAGTTAATTGTTCTACATATTTATGCATTTTCTGGTATTGTGCTTACATCACTTTGATCTTAATGTTTTTATGTTTTAAGTTACTTGGAGTCTTGCTTGCTTGTGAAACTAATTTTTATTTACAGAAATTTTTTAGGAATTCTTTGTTTTTACTTGGAGATAAAATGTTATGAAATAGTGAAAAAGCAATCTCAAATCTCAAGTTATTAAAAATACTACACCCATAAGGAGTGTGATTCTATTTAAAAGGAAAACTAGAATATTTTTCTTTGAACTTTCATCAAGAATTGTCTCAGCCCTCAGGCTAAGGTCAGTATTTGGTTATATCTAATATAATATTTATCAACTAGATTTCGACCTTTCTGGTGTTCTTAGCATTTGTTGACTTTGATACGCGTAATACCCAGTTGTAATTTTCAAAAATTCAAATTTCTAACAAATGTACATATATGATAATTTTTAAGCCAGCTAAATCAAAAACCGCGATAAATCGAAAATCGCATTATTTTACATTTCTGTGTAAATCGAAAGAAAAACTGATTCGCTTGCTATTTCGATTTTTCGGGAGTCGACTGTAAATGCAATTGGAAATTCAAAAATTCTTAATTTTAGTTATGAACTTGTATTACCACATAAATCAATCGACACACAATCCACATCTATTAAGACGATCATTTTTATTTGTAGAATGAAACGAATTTTAAATTGTTGCCTCAACGCTTTAATTATTATAATAATCTTTTTATTTGGAATTTAATGAATCTAGATTCGAAAATGCATGTATGAGATATATTTAAAAATAGTCTTTGTTTACGTCTTCGATTCAATGAATTAATGTAATTCTCTCCGTGTTGTTGTAACACCAAAACATTTGTTACAAAAGTATAGCCTACTTTTAAGATTATCATGTTGACACTAAAAATATGCAGTAACTTTTAAACAGCAAAGATCAGAGAATCTTAAGAGAAACTCAACCAGTTCTCTAATTTAAGAGAGAGAGATTGAGAGAGAGCGAGAGATCAACATTGAAGTAATAAAAAATACGTTTTAAATTATTTTCCGATTAACCAAAAAAATTATGATTAAATGAATCATAGATAATAAGTAACTAAATTTAGTCCCAATGAAAGGTGCCATACAAATTCCATAGGAAATATTCATGTAGTTGGGTTGACACCTGCCACGATAACGTTAAGAGAGAAAGAGTATTACTGTCTCTCTCTCTCTCTCTCTTAAACTCTCACTCTTGTTCTCTCTTGCTGTGGTGTGTTGTGTTGTGTGGTGAGCCGGCTCAAGTTGGTCTGCAGCTCCATTTGTTTGTTGTTTATTTTTCAACTTCAAACGAGTGAAAACCTTTGACGCGTTCAGACGTCCTCGGCGCGTGGCACCACCAGAGAAAAATATCGGCAAATAAAGACATGCGTGTGAAAGAAAAACCCCCGCAAAATTAACCTCTTTTAATTGTTGAGATAACCTCGCTCTCTCTCTCACTCTCGCTCTAACTATGTGAATCAATTGAAAACATTTTGTTTTTGGAAAAGTTTTGAAAAATAAGTCCGTCGTCACACCCTTAAAAGAAGTTCAAATGTTGTGCACACAACTGAAGAAATTTAAATAATAATTACATCTACAAATACAAGTTTTTTGCCGCCTCCCCAAATTGGATTTCACAATATTGGATACTGTCTATCAGCTGAAAATGGTTTTCGGCGGCAAATTTCGCATTAGAAGGTAAAGAAAAAACACGAATTTATTAATATTCGCATCTCGTTGTTGTTTGGTTGGGTCAGTTTCAGTTTTATTGATTGCTATTGATAAGCTTCTGACCAATTTTACCCATAAAGATTGTTAGACATGGCATAGATCATTTAATTCCATGGAATTTCAATTAATTGCAGTTGCGTAGAAAATGAAACTTCTAATAAGAATAGAGTATGTAGCTAGTAGCTGGTAAAACTTGCAACTACATATGTTCGAGGCTGCTGCTGCAGCGGCGGCGGCGGCTTTTACTTCAGTGCAACCATATTTAGTCATGATCAATGCCTATGCAACAACAACTACAACAACAGCAGCCTAACAACCAGTTGCTAATGGCTGACGATGACAGTTGGCTCCGTCTCTGGGCCTGACTTCGGCCTGGCCTCATCTAACCTATCTCTGTGATCTTTCGCAGACCGATCAATTTTCACAGCTGTTTCTCTCCGCGTGTCTCTTTGTGTGTCTTCAGGTCTTCTGTCTTTTGGTCTCGTTCCCTTTTTTTTTTCTTTTTGGATTTGCACCTGCCGCCTACGTGGCAAACAGAATGAAACACAAAGGAGAAATAAAAAGAAAAAAAATAAAACTTAGGCCACACATTTCCTGGCATGGCAAATTGGTTTTTATTTTTTTAACACGCGCCAGTAAAGCAAATCATTTGTCTCAAATCATTTTGTGTGTATCTTTGACATTTTCACAGTGTGTGTTTGTACTAGTATATAGTAACGACAAGTAATATGTATGTTTATATAAATTGGTTGTAAAGTGATTTATCAGTCTATTCGATGATTTATAAGATCTTATCGGTTTTTTTTTTTTATAGTATGTATGTTCTTACTAGGAACTGCACACAAAGCAACCTCTTTGTTGGCAAAAAAGGCATATAGAAAAAAAAATATATATACTTATGTATATAAATATGGCTAAAACCGGTTATGGTTAATTGCCCGGACAACTAACAGTCAGTCACACCCTCAATGCAGTTCTTTAGCAACCCTCCCAAAAGGAAAGAAATCGTATACATGCATATTTACATACATATATGTAACTGGAATGAGGATACTAAATAACTAACTTTTACCCTTTCTAAAGTAAAGTCTATGCGAATAGTTTGAATATATGTAGAAGTAATTTTCACAAACAAAAGCCTGGAAATTTATACTTTCCTATAATTTGCTGCTTTGGGGATATAATTATCCATTGAAATTCAATCTATTAGATCACAAAAGTTAGTTTACACTGCTAATAATAAGGATCAGCAACTATTGTGAAATAATAGGGAAATTTTTTTTAAAATTTACCATTTTCAATGTCAAGTGACACAAACCAAGACAAATTAGTTCTCATCTTTAAAATTAAAAAGGTTTTTAAAATTTAAGAACTCAAAGTTCGTTGCTATTTCTCTTAGCTTAAACATTTGAGGAAACAACAAAAAAGGATTGATTATTAATTAATTATTATTATATTTTAGAGATTTGATGTCGAAAAAAGTTTTCAAAATAAAGTACATAACACTTTGTTCCTTTTTAAACTATGAATTAGAATGTTATTATGAATATTTCATAAATTCAGAGATAATGTACATAAGTATTAAGATCATGAATTCGGTTTATGCCATAAAATTGCATATGTTTAAAGCCTAATTTGTGAATTTCTCACGATTAAACAAGGATTTTGTTAATAGATTCCTAGGTTTTAGGAAAATTACCTCAAGTTATAAGACCTGAGAGATACAAATCCAAAAAGCTTCTTTGAAAGTTCTTTTCGAATTCTGCCAAATACCACTCACAATTCATTGATCAAATTTATGATATAATAACTAATACGCTCCTTTTGTTAGAGTAAGAGTAAAATTCGTTTGCATAAACAAAAACTAACAGCCCCTTGTTGACTTTTTTTTAGAAGACTTTAGCTTTTTTGTTTTTGTTTTTTTTTAAGGTTCATTTTCTGTTTTAATTGAAACTTTGCACGAATTTCAACATAAAAACGACCGGCAAAAGAATGTGCTTGGCTATGGAGTAAATTTTTTTTTTTCTTTTCTTTTGTTGCTTTTATGCTTTTTATGCCAGTATAAACAAAAAGCGCACAATAACAACAAATGGGAATACTATAATCAATAAACATTTTAACTTTGAATCAAGCCAAGCAGCAGCAAATTGCCGCTGTCTTTTTTTTTTTTTTTTTGAATAGAAAAGAATCCAATGGAATTACTTCGACCTTCATTTTCGTCGAATCGATCGAACTTGTTTCTTCAGTTTTCTTGGTCTCTTTGATTTGTGCAGGGCTAAATGTTTATTATTAATAATGTGACGACTGAGCCTATTCAGCACAACAAATAACAAAATATATATCACTAAACAATAAATATTTATTGTTTTGTTCATTGCCAATCGATTTGCTTTTATGAATGTAAGTTTGTTTTTTTTTTTGGATAAAAACAGATTGAATGGCAAATTGTTTACTTACGCAATTTTTCAATTACAAAATGGGAAAAATGCTGTAAAAACAAAAAAACAAAGCGGAAACTTGCGATCAAATGCTGATGGGAAGTTCTCTGTATTTGATTCCTGGAATGTTTGTTCTTTTTAGTATTCGATTTTGAGTGAATGATACCCTAAGCCTAAGGAGGAGGAGAGATTTATATTTATCTAAGAATTGTCAATGTTGCTTCACGCGAAATTTCTCATTGAAAGCATCAATTTTCTTAGCTTAAGTGACTTTTAGATATAATAATTATAAGGAGTTTTATTTCGTGCTTTACTGAATAATTCAGCACAATTATAGAGAAAATAGGAAATAAGATCTCAATATACATTTTAATCAATTCTACTGAATTGAAAATTGAAAGTAAAATCATAGTTTCGAAATTTTATTTTAGAGGAAAAATTTTTAGTCGTTAAACAACAATGTAAAGAAGATTTCGTAAAAATCTGTAGAAATTCAAAAAGTTCTTAGAATTTTCAGTTTTATTTTGTGAAATATTTAAAAAGGCCAATCAGGCTTCACAATGGATTCAAAATATTGAGTCATAGGCACAGTTTTCAGTAGGAAATTTCACTTTTTTGAAAGGTTTTCTACATAAATAGTTACCTATTCGATTATAAATTATATACTGAAATGATACACTGGATCATCTCAAAGAAATACAGGAAAGCTTAGTTGGAAATATGTTGAAAATCTCTATACGGTTGCAAAATATAACATAAATTTCCACCTCTATATATTTTAACTTATCTACAACTTCGATCTTAATATGTCATATCTATGTAAAAGACTCGGTATGTAAAAGACGCGCTTGTTCTTTATTCCAAGTATACCCTTCCATCATAAGCCTACAGGGTAAGAATACAATGTCAAGAGTTTTCAATTAGCATGGCCACAATCCATAAACGATCGCCATATCGATTGATGTTCTATAATTTTAGTTTGAGGTCTTTTTGATTTGTAACACAGTCAAAGGAGAAGATAAATTGAAGGAGGAGGAGTAGAAAGAAATGTGAACAAAATTTTACAACTTGTATAAGTGAGTTTTTTTTTTATATGGGTTTTTCTGTTAATCGTTTTCGTTTTGTTTTTTTGGCGACTATATTTTTATATATTTTTTGTATTCTTTTGACAAAGAGCCCCGCGCGCACGTCAACACTTGTATAAATATCTGGATAAATGTGTATATATATCATTTTTTTATTTCAATTGAATGGCATAAATTGTTGTCGCTTCTGTCTTAATAAAAAAAATGAGTGTGTGTGTAAAAAAATGCCATTTTTTTAATCAACGTTGACAAATTGAACAATTTGAATATGTCAGATGAAAAAAAGAAATGAAATTAAAACGAAGCGGAAGCTCTCACATACTTTAATGCCCTGCCTTCCCCTTTCTCGATCTCTCTTCGTACTGTCTCTTCTGTCTGGGGTTAGCTAACCGTGTTCAGTTGAGACCTGTTTTTTCGAAATATATGTACGAAAATGTTATCAACAAATTTGTTAAACATGCGGCCACCATTAATCAAGTTCTTTCGATATTTATGCTAATTAGACAGTTGTCTGTGAAGACAAACTCGAAACTCGAAAAACTCATAAAAAACAAAAAAACACGGAGAGAAGAGAACTTGGGTAAAACGTGAACTAATTTTATTTCTATTTTTATTTTCTTTATTTTTGTGTGGTTTTATAAGAACCTCTAATTGCTCATTGTTCGTTTATGGAGGGAGGGTGCCTGTCAGTCTCTCCCTTTCTCTCATTATATGGCTATGTAAATGTCATTGCAGACAACACGTAAAAAAACGTTTTTGAAGAACTCTTCTAGTATGCACACACACACACTCATACACACAGAGAGAACACCACACCACTAAACCTCTCATTAACTGCAGGTGGTGCTGGCGGTGGGTCAGGCCCCCTCAAAACAGAACTTAACTCAAGCGAACTCAAGTGAACTACAAAGAGCCGCGTTAAAACAAAAAGCTTTTACTGAACCACATTGCATTGTAATTGTAATTTACTTCTTTTTTTTGTTGTTGTTGTTGTTTTTTGCCCTACTGTGCGTGTGTGTGTGTGTGTGTGTGTGTGTGTGTGTGTATTGTTGTTGTTTGTGTTGTGCTATACTTTCCCAACTTATCTGAAAGTGAACGGGGCAAAGCAATTGGTTTGTCGCTGTTACTCATCCACCCAAGTGTGAGGTACATGGGTATCTCTCCAGTTCCATTTTCAAGCTCAGAGTCAGCCAACCATCAAGTTGATAATCACAAAACCTACAGAAGTATCTGCGGGATACATTTTGTTGTTGTATATTTTTGTGTTCTAAATAACCAAATGAAACTAAATGAATGCCAGTGACAAAACAAAAGCAAAAGCTACAAAAATGTTTCAAAGGCAGAAAAATATGTTGATAATAACTGGGCAAATACACTATGAAGCTTTAGCAGGGAATAACTTGAAAAATTGGTCGAATGATATATATTTTTAACCTCTAAGCATATATTGTAATAACTATATATATACTTTTTTGAGGAACTGTCAAATATAATTGTGAAATCATGTGAATTTAGAGTAATTTCCACTTTGAGAAGAGTTACAACGACATAGTATTCTTGGATGTTCTCAATTTCGAATACTTTTGATCTTGAAATATGTGATTGTGGAAAAAATCAATGTTTTCTCCAGACAATGATATAGATTGATAGATATTTAGATAGTCAAAGTCGGTTAATAGAGGGAGGATGCAGTTATAAAGATAAAGTCTTATCTTATCCTATCATATCAAAAATATAAATTGACCACTAATATTTTAGACATGAAAACAGATATGAATCGAAGTATAGATAAATGGCTTTATAAAGTTATATGACTATAGGAAAAATACATAGTTATAAAAATACACATAGATATATAGACTAATAATTGTGTGATAATAATGCTGGTTTGATAATTAAATTGCAGTAAATATGGATAAATATATAAGTTATAGAGATTAACAAAAAAGTATAATTAGATGGAATTAGGAATCCTTCTACATAGATAAATAATGCATTTAAAAATACATAAATTAGTACTTTAGATTAAAAGTTTTAAAAATTTAATGCTTAATTCAATGCTTAAACAGGAATCGAAGGATAACAAAAAATGGTAATAGAAAATATAAATATAGATACATGAAATAGGCATATTAAAAGGTATACAAGGATGAACATTCAAAAATACATTCGAATTAAATAAAATATATATAGGTATGTTTTCAGATGTTTGAATGTACTGATTGATATACATATACACAGTTTATAGGAAAAGTTTAAGAAATGTTTAGTTAATCAAGTGTAATAATACAGTTTGTTTTAAAAAAGCCTTTCTAAGAATTTATATTTCTTGCCAAAATTACAAACCAGTATAAAAAACAACTTCTAACATACTTAATTTAAAACTTAAATTAAGTAACAGATCCATATCTCCACAAAAAGTAAATTATTTATTGATTTAAGAACGTGTTTTAATGAAAACAGAAGATGTATTGATAAAACATACAAAGAAACGTATTTAGTTAAACATTTATAAAAGATTTGCATGCAGAATAAACTTTGCGTAGTTCTCACAGTTGAAATGATATTAAAATGATTGACTGACTGACTGAGTGACTGATATATAGATATATGACTTTATAGCTGTCATCATTTGGCAGTTGAAAACACTTGAATGAAGTGTGTGTATGTAAATATGTATGTGTCTTCCGCCGTTATGCATACGATCCCCAACATGTGGGCAGTGTATGTATCCACATATAAATTCTGAATAATTATACCCGAGTTTCACACACACTCACACACACACACATTTTGTATACCTGTATATGTACATAGATAAAGAAGTAGCAAGTTCAACTTCAGCGGGCAAACAACACCAACAAAAACAAAAAGTACCGCAAATGTCAAGAGACAATGACAGAAAAAGAACAGCCACAAAAACAAAACAAAATGAAGTCAGATATGAAATGAAAATATAGCAACAGGTGCGGGTTGGTTGCTCTTGACTGTCAGATCAAGATGATTTCGGAAATTCTCAACCACATCAACCCAACAACAGAGGAAACAAAACCAAAAGTTCGAGTTCAAAGAACATTTGGCATACATTTTCCTTAATGTGCGGTTGGTTGAAGATAACTTCTTGTCGAGGAGGATGTCAAGGGAGGGACGGCGGTGAGGGGAGGTGAACTAGAATTTAAGATCCCGCTGAAAAATCTAGCTTCAAGCTGACCGACAAATCATTCACCCACAAGGTCGTGTAATCCAAAGAAACAAAGAAAAAAAAATGAAATAATTTTCAATTAGCTGCAAAATTAAGGAATATAAAATATAAACAACAACAAACAACGGCAATAAACGCTTCAGTAACCTGCGGCGAAAAGACACAGAGCCCCAAAGAGAGAGACAGAGAGAAAGACCAAAATCAAGACCAAGATCAACTTCCTTCTGACCAATTTCAAAACTGCACGAGCCAACTGCCCAGCACGCAAATCATTAAGAAATATATGTGAAATCATGAAACCAATTAAGAAGACGACAAGATTTACCCTGTAAGAAAAGGATGTAACAATTGACCTAAATTATTATTGAATTACTTTAATTTATACTTTCTCCTTTTATCTTAATGATGGCCTTAATCATTGACGCTAGTTTTGCTAAAGATTCAATAATTGATCAATATGATCAATATACCCTATCGATTTAGTGTATAGGGTAGGCGACAAAAAGATTTCACAAATTAACTTTATAACACGAAAATTTCTCGACAAAGATGCTGCCTACCTACTTGATTATGCCCCCTGCCCCCTGCCCCCATCTTACGGAACATATAAGTATATATAAATTAATAATTATGACTTGAAAACTGGCCAAAAAGGTAAATAAGTTTACGGATTGGTTTTGACGTCTTCCTGCTACTGTAAAACGAAAAACTTGCAACGACCCAACGCCATGACGATGGCGATGGCGATCGCGATCATTTGCAGGGCACGAAAATTGCTTTGACACAAAAAACAAGGGGGAAAAAAAGGCAACAACGAAAAAAACCGAAAAAAAACTCCGAAACGTATCTTTCTTTAGTGGGTCACGCGCGTCATGAACGGCGACGACGACGACGAAGACGACGGACCCAACACGGACAAACCCCCAGTCCAGAAAATGTGAAAACCACTGGACACAACCTCCAACCAGCGGCGGGCAGACATCCAAACCAGCCACAACCCACCCAGCCGATAAAAATCAGAAGAAACATGCGCAAAAAAAGACAGTGAAGACCAAAAAAAAAAGAAACAAAAGTCAAACCCAAATTAAATTTAGAGCACAGGCACTTGGCTGGGCTTTTGGGCTGTTGGGCTTTGGGTTTGGGTTTTTGGGGCTGGGTTTCCCGTGGCTCTGGAGCTCATGTTTAAATTGTTTGCCTAATTTGGTTTTTTTTTCTCTCTCTCTCACTCTTTTTTTGCTTTTTGTCTTTGTTTTATTTTCTGTTTTGCCCGCAATTTGTTTAAAATGTATTGCAATTAACATTTTTTAAACGCAACAATTTCACATTACATTTGCTTTGGGGGGTTTTTTTATGCAATTTTTTTTGTTGTTTTGTTTGTTAACTTAATTTTTGAGGTTTTTATTATGAGAATTGGGCAAGGTTTTGTTTTGCTTTTTTGTGTTTTGGTCTATTTGGAAAACCATGTTAATAGAGAAAATGTGATTTCATTTTGCAGATTTTTCTTTTCTTTGTAATATTTTTTATAAGATGAGTAGCAGAAGAAATAGGTCAAGCATCGAGTATAAAAAAGAAATCTTAAATAAAATTTATTTATTTATAATCTATTCTCTATGCTAAAACCTTAAGGTAATAAAATAGTTTAAACGATAAAATAATAAAGAAATAAATAACAGAAAAATAGGTAAAATGGAAAAGAAATCATTTTTAAATTCTAAAGATTTGCTGTCATCTAGATATTAAGGTAAAATGGAAAATCAAATACAATAATAATAATTTTAGATTCAATTCTAACCAACTCTTAATTGCAATAGAAATTATTGAAAATAAATTCACTTAGCAATCTAGAAGAAGAGATAACTCTCCTCGTATCACATTTGTCTATCTTAAACTAATCAGTCAAAAGCAAATGATATAAAAATGTTAAAGAAATCGCTGAAAATTAAATTCGGCTCTAAAAAGATATTAAGATATTCATTCATATTCTCATTTTCCCAAGCACATTATCATTATATTGAATTATCAAAATCATATCTTTTAAACACTGTGATTTTTTAAGAATTATTATATTAAATTTATATCAGAATATGGCACATGACTGAAGTATTGAAATTGTTATCACAAGATATGAAGACAAAGTCGATTGCAGATAGAAAAAGTTGAAAAAGTTACAATATATATAGGCACTTGAATTTTTGCATATATTATTGTGAATATATTGCGTTTCATTTCCTTTGTCAGTCATTTGAAATTTATCAGTTGTCAACATTTTCTTGGGCTTTCTTTGTTTTTGGCCACGTTACCTTTCCATGGGACACGTTCTCAGCTGCTGCGGCTGCTTCTGCGGCTGAGACTCTGTGTCTGTGGGCTATTGCCAAAGCTAATGACCAAGTCGATAACCGCAACCCAATCGGGTGTGTCGGCGTCTCTGTCAATGAACTTCAAGGTAAAATTACGTGCCTGCAATTATTCTGGATCTGGTGAGGAGGGGGAAAGCATTCACACAACCAGAAGAAAATGAGGAACGAAATATTTTGGTAGGCAGTTTGCATAAATTTGCGTCCCACTGTTGCGCAATGAGAACGCTAACAAACAAAAAAAAAAGGCCCAAAAGATCATCTCATCAATATTTAAAAGTGTTGTTGTTGTTGCTGTTGCGTGTTTTTGTTGTGTTTATAATAAAATTGCCAGCAATACCGTTAAAAGAGAGCAGAGGGATTGTATCTGGAATTGAAATTCAATTAGTGACTCCCCCACAAAACGAGAGATCATTAAACCACAACAAAAAATTTGAAAGCCAATTTCGTTTTATGACAGAACTTAAATTGTCACCCAAAAATACAGAAAAATCAAATTAAAAGTTTTGCTGGGCATTTTAAGTGATCTGAACAATAAAATGTGCTCCATGTGGGAGTGATAGGAATTGAAATTGTGTGTGAGACGCAGCTGAGAAATTATATCAAACAAAATGCGTTTGCATTATTCATATTAAAATGCTTTCACTTTCGTTTTCAGAAGACACGAAAAAACAAAAAGTAGAAAGAGGAAGTAATGCTTTTTTTCTGTATTCACTATCTTGATTATTATTCAAAATGGTAATTGATCTAATGCTTTTATTACTTTTACTCAGTTTCCATGACAATTGATAGGTCTATCTTAAGTAGTGAAGCTTTAATCAATATCTTTCATTATTGAAAGTCCTGTGACGATTAGATTGTGCATGATATCATAAAAAGGTCTTTGAATGATTAACATCAATGTTATTTAGACTATTCCATGCCAAGCCCTATAAAATGTTAGTTACGTTCATAAAACTTGACCTCGAGATAAAATAGAAACTAACAATCGAACTAGAAAGGTCGTTCAACTTATTTAACGATTGGAATAATAAATTGATTGATAATGATAATCAGAATTTAGTGCTACATAACTAACTATTACAACAAGAATATAGTTTGTTTGGTATACAATAGAAATATATAAGTAGAGTATAAAGTAGAGGGACTTTAAAAAGATTCCTATTCCTTTAATTAATTGGCCTATAATGCCGAAAAAAACCATGCACCTATAGACTTGGTTAGCAGCGTATACATATTTAAGGTTAAATAATTAAGCATAGAATTAAATGTTCTTAAAGAGGTTTCTCTCCAAAATAAGGTAAAGCAAAAATAGTTCTGTTTGGAGTCAACTTGTTATATATAGATATAAGCAATGGATTGGTTCTTAAGCCCCTTTAAAATTAGATTTATTGCTCAAAGTCAGAGATTAACAATGAAGAAAAACTTCTAATAAGTTCCAAGTTGACTGATCCACCACGTGCTCATTTGATAAGTCTAAAATATATGTACATATATTTAAAGAGATACTTGATAGACTACATAGAAATGGACTTAATTCATTGGGATATTTATAATTTAAGATGCAGAACTAGTGCAATTCCTTATAATAGCATTTGCTAGGGGTAACCGGGACTAAAGTCTAAGTAAAGTCCATGAACAATTAAAATTCTGCAAAAATCACTAAACTTTTTACTAAACTGTCTTCGTCTCTTTTTACTTCATTCAGCAAGAACCTTTAAAATTAGTCACCTTCTTTAGTTACGTCTATCAATTGTTGTCTATATGAGGCGATTTATTTACACAATTTGGTAGTAGGTACAATCATGTGATTCAGTTACATCAATAGTATGAGAATTCCATTTAGCATGGGAACCAAGAAAACACATTTTGTTGTTTATAAATTCCATTTGGTATAAACAATTTACATCTAATAATAAATAATAATTTAGTTTCGCATGAGAAAGAAAAAATATATTTTCATTATTCTACTTCTATTGCTTCCTTGTGAAAATTTTTTGTATGGAGTCAAAATATTTATCTAATTTACAGTTAGAACTTGCTACTAGAATATGAGAATCATCGTTCTCTAATTAGTGTTTATTGGTTTTAAATCGTTTAAGCAGAGAGACTAGTTCTGTGTGTCTCTCCCTCTCTTTCTGTCCTCACTGTGTGTCTCTCTGTCTTTTTCTCTGTTTTCTATGCCAGTTTTTAATTGTTATGTAAGTCAAGTGCATTTTGATATATCTATTTTTATAGCATTTTTTTTCTATTTCTAACATTTGGCCAATGCTCTACGCCCGCCCCATGGTCAGTTTAACATGATTATGATGACGATGATGACGACGACGACGATGTCGACGACTGTCATCAGATCTGATCACGTCTTGCCTGCCTTGGGCCAGAAAGCATGATAAAGATGATGATGCATATAATGATGATTATTGTTGTTACGACTTGGGCTATGGCTTATTGCCATGTTCTAACTGCCAATAATTGAGAGTGAGACAGAGTGTAGACAACCAGCGAGTCCAATGTCTAGACTCTAGACTGTTTGTTGTGTATATGTGTTGTCGTGATTGATTCTCTGCGAAATGCAAATGAAGCAGCAACAAGAGAAGCTGAAATGAAATGCAATCAATGCAATGCCAATGCAATCCCTTTCCACATAAGTCACGGTCATTTTTATTTTAATTTTTTTGCATTTCGTACGTGGCCACACCACACTCATACCTCAAGGCCGAGTTCCAAGTCAGTCATCAATTCAACTCCAGCTCCTCCTCCATCTCCAGTTGCTCCTCTTCGCGCTAACTAAGCAACAGCAGCAGCGGCAGCAGCAGCCGCATGACGAATTACCAAGTTGAAAGATGGAAGTGGTTTCTTTTCCTCTTTTTTTTTTACTTTTTTGTTTTGGTTTACACAAAAGACAACAAAAGGCAGACCACAAATATGCAATACACAATACACATGAGATGTAAATACTTAGCTATGGATAAAATTCAATGCGATTCGATCCTTTCTTTCTTCTGCCCTCTTCCGAGTGTGTCTCTGTGTGTGTGTTGTGTGTTCTTCAGGGAAAACATCAGTAAAAGGCAAGAAGGCAAACAATTTTCAATCAGCCAAAGAAGCAATTTGCAATACAAAAATGAAATGCAAACGAAACCAAATGCATTCCATTCGGGAATTCTCCTTTTTTTAGATTTTTGTCTTGTGTATGTATTTATAATATGAATGAAAAAGTTAAATCAATAATAGTTACACAGGATGAACGAATGAAATTTTGTTTACCCTATAAAGGATGTTTTCTGTCATCTCCAAACATTCTATTCGAGTTTTCAGTTCATTTTTAAGTAGAGAACTTTACATTTTGTTCCCTCATCTTAAAAACTTAAGAATCTGTATGCACACTAGCGCCATCTAGGAGTTTGCTAACTGCTGTATTAGTGAATTCCAGAAATTTAGGTATATACTAGACATATCTATACATCTAAATATAATATAAATTAACTCTAATCATTCTAAAATGTATCCAATCAATATGTCACATGCTTTCCTTTGCCCATTATAGACATTTCGTAGTTTTGTATATATTACAGGGTATATGAAAGACACTTTTTTGGTTCATTTGCTTGGCATAAATCAGAGCAAAACCCCAACAAAAACATTCAACAATTTATAAAAGCCAATATGTCACCGGGTCTGAGATGATGTCGAGTCTTCTCTACTCTATTCTCTGCTCTTGTTTCTTGGGGTTGGCATCTAATTTGTGTTGGCTAATCAGTTCCCAAAAATTCTTTCGGTGTAAATGGAACGGCGCCTTCTGTCATGTGGGCCACATGTTCATGTTGTCTTTGTTTTTGTTTTTGTCGTCATCGTCGTCATCGTTGCTAAATAAATTGTCTTTAGTTTAGAATTATGCCATTTATTTTTAGAGACTTCCTCAAAAAATCTTCCCAAATACAATTTCTAAATGAATGTTTCAAGAGTTGTTTCAGTTAGTTAAAGTTAAGTGTTCATAAAGATATCACCAAATCCTGACTCATGTGGCTATTGAAAATTGTCATTGGTTATCTTTTGACTTTAAGCTTTTTTTTTGCTCATTTTTTTCGCTGGGTTCACTTTTGTATACCCTTTTAATTGCTTAGGGTTCTATAAAATAGACATGGAATTGGGAAAGTCTTTTGCTTTGGCTGAGCAATGATTTTAATATACCCAAACAAAAGAGTTGTTGCCCATCGATCTGTCAAATATTGAAATTTAATATAGTTTACTATTTTAAAGACAAATTTATGGCCCCCTTTGTGCTCGTTTTCTCTTGTGAATTTGGTAAAATTTATTACCAAATATAAGTTCTTTCCATTATATGATGAGAAATTTATTACTTTTCATAGTCGTTTACTCTTAAATATAATAGAGAAGAAGAACTAAATGAATGTGTCTCTATTAGAAAGAATTTGCAAAGAAAGTTTTAACAATTTTGTTTGTCCAAGCCTTTTCTCCCCCTTTGATGAGTAGATAAAAAAGTGTATTCCATATTCCCTCATAAATTGTAAACCCATTTTTCCATTTGATGAGCGCAACATATATCTAAACTATATGTATAATATATAAAAATCTATATATATGTTTATATCATTTTTGTTGTTGTTGTTGACTCTCTTTTTTCGCCTCCCAGAAAATGCCAAAATTCAATTTTTGCTCGTTTCAGTTCAGTCGTTCAATGAAAAGCGTCGTTGTCGGTTTTTTTTATGGTTGGGTTCCATATATATGTATATATAGAGTAAATACATTTGGTTTATCGGTTTTTGTTATTTCGGTTATGCGCGAATAAGAAGCGTGCGGCTGCTGCAATTGTTTGATCTTTAAAACAATCAACAACAACGACTACTACCACAAAAAATCAAAAGAAAAAGAAGCGAAATCTACACAGATTTAACAATGAGTCAATGGTTTCAGTGGCTGGGCTTTAGGTAAACTTTTCAATCAGATTTCAAATGCCAAATAAATGAAAAGAAATATATCTATGCATATGCTTATTGAGCTGACGACTTTGAGATACTCTACAATAAGTGTAAATGCTTTGTTTACTTTGTTTATTTTTTAATTTTTAATTTAACTTTTAATAAGTCGAGTGAGTTTGTTCTTTCACTTAAAGTGAGTTATCAGCGGTTGCTATCATTTTTAACAAATCTGATAAGAATAAATCAATGAAAATTATTGAAAAATACTAAAAGAATTAGTTTATTTATATCTTTTGCAAGGAACGGTAATATTTACAAATAAATGAGCTTGAAATAATTAAGTCAATAAACGAAATCTATTTTAAAACAGTCTGACTAAGATTAAACAAAAAAGACTTTAGATGGAAGATAGAAAGATAGAAGATAAAATGAAAAAGACAAGTAGTAACTGATCTAAAAACATTATTTAAATATAAAGCCGATATAGTTTCATCCTAATTTCAATGTACTCTTTCTAACAGTGTAGATAAGTCTAGACATTTAAATATATAAAATCTAAAAAACCCCCAAAAAAAATCAAAATTAAATGCCGTCACACATCACAGAGTGATAGAAGGAGAGAGGGGAGGTAGTGTTGCCAAAGTGGAGGAGGAGGAGGAGTAGGAGGAGGGTGTGGACGAGGAGGAAAACATTTTAACCATATATGAGTTTTTAATTGCAATTTGCCCAAGTTGGCAATGCAGCAACAACCTTGAAAACGCAATTCCCATCCAGCCATCCGTTCGTCGTCCGTTTGTCTGTCTCGTCAAATCTTGATCTCGTTTTTTTTTTTGTATTTTTTATTGCTTTTCCACAATATATGTAGTAATTGCGTTTTTCATTTGCTCTTGGCATTCACAGAGACTTTGTGTTTTTTTTTTCTCTGTTGACGCCAAATGAATGCCAAATGTGTGATTTTCTTACCAATTTTGGGGCTGGGCCCCAGCCATGACGAACAAACGAAGGCCCGTTGCCTCGATTGGGGCTTCCTGTCCTGCTGCAAGAGGAAAGAGAGAGAGATAGAGACAGAGAAATATTTTTAGTATTATTATTATTATATTATATTATTATGCAGCAGCAAAAAAGAGTTCGTTAAACCTATAAAAAAAAGAGACACAAGAAAGATGACTCCTACTGAGTGGCCTCCCTCTTCCTCTTCCTCTCATCCTCTCTCTTTCCTTCGCTGGTGGCTCTGCCCTTCTCTCCTTGAAAACTGGGGAAACCGGAGAAAAGGCTAGAGAGAAAGAGAATTATGTTTATGACCCTCTAGGGTAACGCCCATCAAATTGAATCGGCTTCATGTTGTTGATGATCATCCAATGTTATCGTCATTATTTCTCTCCATATCGGTTTATCAATAAACCGTTAATTATCAAAAGCCAACTGCAATTGCTGTTGTCTTTACCTTATTCCCCCCACAAACCAAACAATACGCGGATGTGCATATAAATATATATATGAATCGTCTATATATATGTAGCAAAACAAAAGCTAGGAGTGGCTCCCATCAAACCAAAGCAAAGCAAAGCATATCCATTCGATCCATAGCATTTGGCTCACTGTCCAAGGTTTTGTAAATAGCCACAAAAAAAAAAAAATACGAAAAACTCTTAGAGCAAATCTCTGACTGAAGTTGAATTTGAGTTTGAGGCGTGGGTGTGGGTTTGGGTTATTGGGAATTGAAAACTCTGGGTGTTCCGCTCTAGAGACTCATTTTTTGTTTTTGTTCTACCTTTTTTAAGTGGCGCCGCCAAAAATAATACAATTCCTTATTATATTTCTTGGTGTTGTTTTTTTGCAAGCTAATTTTAAATTGGAGATTTTCTCAAGCTCATTAGCATATTTTCGGTTCTACTTTTTATTGTAACCTTGTAATGTCATCTTTTTGTTCTTGGTTCTGAGCTAAGCTGGTGAGAAGGGGAGATTTCTTATTGCAGATAAGAGTCTCTCGAGGTTCTTAAAGTTATTTATTTATTAAGTAAATATTGTGACACAAAAGGCCCATTCCATACACTGCCACATACCAACACTCCAACTCCATGCCATTCCATTCTCATACCCTTCCTTATATAAACATCCATATATATATGGATTCTGATTTCACTTGAAGATTCTCAAGCGCGTGACAAAGAAAATACGAATTGAATGGACTAGAGTTATTTCAGTTCCAGGAACGGAATGATATTATTTATTATTTAACAAAATTTAACTATTCATCAATTAGTCATGGGTGTTCTTTGTAGATAACTATAGTAGATTTAGTATATATACTAGCCAAATCTAGGTATGAGTTATACTCTTTAAATTTGTGGTTTTTATCATACATTTTGTCGCATTTTTTGTATTTTATAAATTGGTTATTTAAACCATAATATTGATAACAAAATACGTATGGTGTTTCATTTAAGGAAGTATTTATTTATAACCTCTATAAAGAAAAACGTTTATATCATCGATACTTCATAAAATGATGATAAATCCTTTATGCAATAATGTTAAATATCGGTTTATAACAATTTGATTTGTTTTTAAACGTTATATTATTTTGTTTAACGACAATTTAATTTATTTTGTGAAAGGTTTTCTTTTGAAAAATTCTGTTTTCTAAAAAAAAACGTATTTCTAAATATGAAAAGTATTTATTTGAATTTTATCAGCCTGAAGGCCTTTGTCGCTCTGGCTCAAAACTCATTGTAACCTAGAATTAATTCTTTTTTACAATTAAAATAATAATATTTGAATTTTATATAAAAATTTCAAAACTTTTGCTGTTATAAATTAGATAAGGTTTCTTTAATTTAAAAAGAGGGAAAGAGGGATTGCTTAATCCTTTAATTCCCTTTGTATTGTATCAACTTCAGGCAGGGTTTTTTTTAAAACGATTTTTGAAAACATTTGGTACTTTATTTTGCTTATTTCAAATGCTATTCTAGATTTATGTAAACTTTAAAGTAAATCCGCTCCTGAGAAAAAAACAATTCACAATTTGCTTCTTAAAAAGTAAACTCTCCTCTGTTTCTTCCCTCCCCCTTCATCACACTATCGAACTGATAATATTGACACCACAAACAGCTGAGAGTTTCGCCTTGCCCCACCATCAGAAATCGATCAATCGACTTTTGTTATGGTTTCTACTACTACTACGAGCAGCGTGAGAATTAGTTTGTTTTTCTCTCTTTTTGTTGTCCAAGATTTGCATAAATAATTGCAAACTGATGCAAACAAAACGATATCTTGATATTTTTATTGCTACGACCCATTAATTATGTTGAGTTAGTTTATTGATCTTAACCTTGAACCAATCGCAAACCAATAGTTAAAACTCTATTCTGGGCCATTTGAAATTTGGAAATGGAATTGAAATCACAAACAGAGAGACAGCCAGACAGACAGAATGAATGAAGATCATTGTTTTTTAGATTGTTTTTGGATTGATTATAGCTTTGGCTGATCATTAATATGGTCGAAAAGGTCAGACAAGACAGTTAAACAGTTTTCTGTGGGGGGAGCAATTAACTGTCCCTCACACCATTTGAAAACAAAAAAAGTTATTATTAAGACAATCATTATTCATCAATCGCTCACTTTTCTTTCCACAAACTGATTATCATATAATGAATCTTAGAATCATATCATTTGTAATAAGCTAAATGTATATATGTATATCCCGCTGATCTCACTTGAGTTGCATTTCTGCATATTTAGATGATATCACATTGGTAAAGCTTTTTATTTATGGAAATTTTTATAGAACTTTGCTAATGAAGGGCATCATAAAAAGACATGACGACGTCGCCAACGACGACAAGAGAAGAACTCTCTTAATAAATGATGAGATAAAAAACTTAAGTACTTAACATTTCCCTACAATTTGCCTTTTTACTGGTTTTTAATAGTTTTTGTTTTTCTGTCTGTCTTTCTTTCTAATGAAGCTGATGTGGAATTTTTGTTTGTTTCCTATACACAGTTTCTTTTTCTATATAGAAAATGGAAGTTTCTGCAATCAGTTGGCCCGGATCTCTAAATGATCTTTGTGTGACTGACTTTGGCTAGCAAGTAAATGTTACTTACTCTACTTCACCCACTTACTTACCCCCCTCTCTCTATCTCTGCCCTCTCTCTCTCTCCGTATATCTTCCCATTTTTAGTCTTCATCATTAGGTTTACAACAATGAGAAATCCGTATTCAGGGCAGTTCCTCCAATAGCCGCAACACTTTGGCATTCGTCGGCGGCTTTTGTGTAATATCTAAAAACAAAACCAAAACTCAAAAACTAAAGACAAGAAAAAAAAAATGGCTCAAAGACACTCTTAGCCATGGCGGACGTGTTGCGCATGCGCCTGAGGGCAATTTCAAGTGTATATGTGTGTGTGTGTACAATTTATATGCCAAGTGGGCAGAGAGTGAAAATGTCATTGGCAGATATGTCCGTCCGTTCGTCCGTCTATCCATCCGTCTGCCCGTCTATCTCTCTCTGTCTGTGCGGATGTGCATATGTCGTTTATATTAGCCAGCAACAACAATAAACTAGAAGGAGTACAGACAACTGTAGAGGAAGTTTTTCTCACTCCAAAAACAAAACAAAAAAAAAAGACCCGCATTTGCAATCAACTAACCTGCCTTTATAGACCATGTAATGTGTAAAGTTGTTAATAACGCAAATTCACCCCAACTACATTATTCGACTTTTTTTTTTTGCGTCTTAAGTGTGTGGTACTTAAGGTCAACGAATGACGAATTTGTAAATAAAATGAATTTCATATCAAACAGGAAATTGCTTGGCTCACTATGCAATCATCGTATGATTCTTCTCAGTAATATCTATGCAAAAAGTTTTAAACTAACAGAAAGTTCAAGTAATAAGCAGTCAATTTTTCAACAATTCGTAAAAAAACAAAAAGAAATTATCTTTAAAACCAGTTCTCTCTAGAAAAAAACGAAAAATTTACTAAATTTATTAATTTACTATATATTATATACATATAATAACTTACGATATATTATTCATTATTATTATATTGTTATGAATCAGAATGAAATTTATTATTATTTCTTATAATGATAATATTTTAATGATTTATTCTGATGTATGTATGTATGTGTGTTTCTTTGTTCCATGGGCAAAATTTAATTCACGATTTATGTGAATAGATATTTTAAAATTCATTATTATAATTATTTTTGAATCAGAATCAGTAGAGAACTGAAGACCTTGTTGTCAGTGCCTAATGATTGCCTAAATTTAATTTTTGTATTAAGGGCAATTTTCATAAATAATCAGAAATTTTACATATTAGGAATTGGTATATAATTCATTATAATTTTATTGATATTTAATAAATAAACATGTAATGAATATAATAATCAATTTGAATGGAGCTTTGATTAGTGGCTTAAAATGATTTTAGCTGAATGACTGTTAACTGAGACAAAGTGAGATGGTTAAACAGTTAGTCATCCATTGAAAGTAACATAAATATATATAGGCATACTTATATCAATCGGGTTATAATTTCCAATTTTCTTAAATTTATGGAAAAGGTATACGTACTTATTATCCATAACAATTCTTTCCACATTATAAAGTAGTTTTTGGGATTTTCGAAACGCTTTGACTTGAAACCATGGCTTAAAGTTCTCTTAAAAAACAATTTTAGTTGCTTCCATCAGTTAAATTTTATGAATATCAACTGACCCAATAACATAGAGTCTAAGTCTTAGACTTATTTGTTAGCTTAGTTAGTTTTTACGCAAATGACATAAAATTAATAACAGCTTAATGAGTTTTATTTGAATTTACTCCAAATCAAACTTTGATAAATATGATAACAAAAAAATGTTAACAAACAGTTTTTTAAAAGTATATGTTTACTTGTTTCATTTATTCATACATTGATTTCACTTCAATATTAAGGAACAATAAAAGATATATTCATATTTTTAAAGAGAATATATTTGAAACCAGCTTTTTACAAAATATAACAACCGGTTATATAAAAGTAATTGTTTTGGGAAATTATAATTTTTTATTTATAAACTTTTCACTTAAATTTCAAAGGATTTTTCAAGATATACCTATTTATAGAATGCATACAGCATTCTCTTTAAGAGTTCATTAAAGAACTTGACTGGGTTCAATGTTTGATAGTTTGAACAAAAAGTTACTACATTTTAACTAATTTCATGGCATAAACTACTTTTCCAACAGAGTGTGGGTAGTTAATTGCTGCCCTGGGGGAGGATGTTTAAGAGGTTGGAAAAACATTTTGCGAGCTTGTTTTTTTGTTGTAGTTTTTTTTTCTTTTTCTATTGCATCGAGAGCACTTCACCGAGAGAAGACAACACTCTCGATTATGTTTGGGATACAGTCGACTGGCCATGTTTTACATGGTTTCCCCCCCGTATACTCCACTATCTTCCCTTTGTTCTTTTTACCCTTTTGTGTGCTGCCTATTATGTGGTCGTATTTAGCGGCTGTTGTAATTATTATGACTTGGGTCGTTTTAGCTCACAAGTTAATTATTATCGGCCAGTTAGTTAGTTAGTCGAGTCACTTTCGACACTCTTTCCACTGGGTGAGGCGTTGGCTGGGCATCCATCTTCTCCTCCTCCTCCTCCTTCTTTTTTTATTCAGCATCTTCTCTGCATTTCCCAAGTATTGTCTATTTTAAGGGGGAGCCCCCAAGCGAAAAGCGCCATTAAATCGATTTTACATTAAAGAAATATTGCACAAGTAACCGGCACAGGGGCCTGGCCTCTCTTAATATTATCATCACTGTTGTTGTGGTTGTTGTTGTTGTTCGTTGTTGTTGTTGGCTGCTGCCAGAATTAATGGATCATAATTACACTATAGCCACAACAACCAGTAGCTGATTGTGTTCGTCGGCCTGCATTAGAAAAGAAAACAGCTACGAAAATTTTCGAACACAAAACATTTGAAGAGGAGGCAGCACTCACACAGTGCACAGTGGTGCAAAGCTTTGAAGATATTTAGGGAATAATTAATTAAATTGGTTGCTTAAACAGATATCATTATAATTTTAATATTTGTACGTTTTAATATCAGAGAAATGTAACATCAGAATTTACTTACTTTATTAATACGAACTTATTTTGTTTTCGTATTTTAAAATTATTAAATAAATTGTAGACAATTTTTTTGAGATTTAAGAAATAAAATTTGTTTTTGTAATATTCGAAATATACTTAACAATTAATCTGAGATTTGAATTATTAACGTCTACGATGAAACTAAAAGAAAAAAGTTTTAAAAAATTGTTTTTCCAAAACATTTGCTTCAGCTCATGTTGCCCAAGAACTTTTTATTTGACATTAAGTGGTTGAGGTCACTGTAAAAAAATGCCTTTATATGATAAAAGTTAGCCAACTTAATTTCTATATAGTAACTTTCAATTGAAGAATGAGACGGAGCTTGAAGCAAAAAGCATGCAAGTGAGAGCGAGAGAGATAGGTAGAGAACTTTTCTTTTCTTTTCTCTAATGCAGCTTCTTTCTGTTTTCTTTTCGTGCATTTTTCCTTGTTTTTTATTTCTTAACTTTTTTTTTTTTTTTTGAATTTTTCCCAGAGAAATTTATGGCATAGTTTGATGTACATTTTGTACGCTTTTGTGTCTCGGCTAAATAGGTGGAAAAATGCTGCAACTGGCATTGCCATTGCCATAGATGAGCTCGTTGGCCACTTGATGAGCGATTTGTTCTGGCTGCATTCAATGTTGGCCCTCTCCCCCGCACCACCTCTTAGTCGCTATATATCTATCTTTCTCCTCCTCCGGCTGGAAGAAAGCTAACTGCTTTTGATGGCCATCTGTTTTGTTTTGCTTTGCTTCTTGTTTATTTTTTTTTTCTTTCGTTTTTTATATCTTACTGTTTTTTTGACGTCATTTTGCGGCAAGTGAAAATGTGTGTGCCGCAGCAGCAGCAGCAGCGACAACAATCCGGTTTCGATCTGAGACTGAGGCTGAAAGATGTTGTGTTTATGTTTTCAACAACGGCGAACCGCAGAAACTTTGCCTTTTTTTTCGGCGAGATGTTTAAAACGTGATTTCCATGCGTCGCCAGTGAGTCCAACTCCAAGTCGAACTCCGAGTCAGAGTCTCTCATAGTGTGTGTAGTTTGGCATATTTAAATATGAAGAAAAAAAAAGTAAAATAACCAACACAAAATACTTTTACTATCAAACGAGAAACTAGTCAGCCAGCAGCAGCAACAACAACAGCTTGTTATATTTGTTAAAAAATCAACAAAAATTATAGTGCATACGCAATATGAATGATCAGCAAGGAGAGGCCGCATGGCCGAGGCCACTGACCATCAGTAGGACCCTCTCGCCAAGTGGTTACTGAACCCAAAAAGACAAACCAAAATAGAGGCGGGTGGCGATCACCTGATGAATCAACATTGATCAAAAAAGCTAATCACATCTAACGGTATATGAACTTATGCAACTTATACCAATAATTTATCAATTTTTTGGTTTTTTGTTGTTATTTGATATTCATAATTTGCATCACCTTAAAAACGCCCCGCATCTGCCTCCCCCCGCCCTCATAATAAGCCAAATTGTCTATTGAACATTTCATTTTTTTGTTGCTATTTTTTGTTTTATATGTTTGACCCTTTCTTTTGGCTTTGTGTTTCGTTGTTTTTTTGTTTCATTTCTTTTTTTCTCTGTTTTGTCTGTGGAAAAGAAATGCCATAGACCATTATTGGGAAGGTATTATCTAATATTAAAAAATTATAGTCTGAAAATTATTATTGGCATTAATCCCCTCAAAAAAAATACACCGCCGCCCCTTTTGACCCATTGTTGAGGGTGTTTAATATTTGCTTTTAATAGTCAGTCTTATGTCAGAGACTCTTTTTTTTTTCAAAAATTATCTTTTTTATACATTAAGAGGGGAGTTATGGTGGTGATGGCAGGGCGAAGGGTTACCTCATTACCAGAAATACTACAAGGTAATTTTGGAATCTCCAAATAGATAAGATAACAATTGAGGCTTATGTGTTGAGGTCGTTAATTTAGTGTAAGACAATATTTGGTCAGAACGACATTTCAAATTAGTTGTTAACAAGGTATTTGAAGGAAATTTCATTTTAATTGCACACCATCAATTTCCCAACACTCTTGATTATTTGTAATGCTGTACAACATCATTAGGTGAAATAAATTATAAATTTAGTTTTATGATTAACAGAATATAAAGTCTATTTAGTCATTAGACATACTTGTCATATCTGTAACATCATTTAACAAAGTTTAACAAGTATTGTCTATCTATCCTTACCAAAGATCATCTAGATATTCGGGATTTTAAACTGAACTTTTCTTAATGCATAACATTAGAGTTTCTTGTTGACTTGACTTACATCGATTAGCTAGTCACAGCACCATAACTTAGTCGGTTAATATAATAACTAGCGGACCTTAATTTTAACTTGATTCTTATCAATTTGCAACATTCTTGTATTACTTAACTCTTTACAACACTAATTACTGTTCAATTATGGCTATCGATTGGAATGAGGCCCATTTTTTTGCAAAATATAAGCCTGAACACACAAAATGGTTTTCTATCCGTGCTTCTGTGGGAAAATAATATAATAAGACTTAAAATTTACGAATTCTTTTGGAATATCATTTTCTTAATCTTACACAACACTATTTCTTTGTAAATATGCTTCTTTTTAGTCCTGCACAACACTTTTTTTTGGCATCAATACTTATTCTAATTAAATACAACATCTGTTTTGCCACAAAAACGACCTTCCCCACTAATATGTATGTTACTTGGCAAATTGTTTAGAATGGAACTTTTACCATAAGCACCTGAGTTTTAACACCTGTTCTTAACCTTGCACAACACTATTACGGTAACCAGTAGTTTGTTTTGGCTTCTCTTAAATGATTTATACAAAAGTGTCAAATTTGTGCCATTGTGCTTAGTTCATTCATATATATTAGCTAATCACGTTGTTGGGTTCAAGACAAGACCTATTCATTCTATTGCCTGTTATATGCAAATTAAATGGCTTTTGTTTTAATCCATCAAAGAGAGAAAAAAAACGAAAGAAAAGAAAAACCAAAATTGGCAAACAACAAAAAAAATACAACTGGAAATTGTGTTTGTTGTTTCATATTACTCAACATGGGCGAAATAAGCGAACGGAAGTGATTAAGAAAGGCCAACGCCAACACCAACACACACACGCACACACAACAAGCCACAACAAGTGGCTGCCATCATATCATCGGCAACCCCCCTTCCTACCTACCTTTCTCTGTTTTCCCTCTCTTCTATGGTCAAAGAAAGTGAAGAAGCTGCTGCTGCTGCTGCTAATGCTCTGTTGCCTGGGTCATAATCAAAGTAGACAAAAGATGCGGCCTTATGCAAATGCCACAGAGAGAGAAAGAGAAGCAAATTAGATAGATGGGAGGAGGAGAGGGGGTTTAGGGGAATCCATCTGCATTTTTTGGCATCTGTTAGATACAATAACAGCTGTTTCGCTGCCGCTGTTTCTGCTGTCTGATGCGATGTGATGTAAGCCAGGCCAAAAACCAAAGCCACTTAATTTATGCAAATGCGACAGCATTTCTTTCAAACGGGCTTTCTTTAGACTTTATTATATGAATCGTTTCAAATACATATATATATATATATGTATAAGTATGTATAAGTATATGGATATATAACTACTACAACCCATTGTTGTTAACACCTTAAAAATGATGATGGTAACAAAAAAAAAAAAACCTGGGGGTGGCCAACCAGAAAACCGACAAAAATATTTTGTGCAAAAATCTCTTCTCCTCAACATTTAACACAAAAACATAACAAATTAGTTTAGCACTTTTGAAAGTTTGTCAACGGAAGAGTAGCCAGAGGAGGAGAGGTGGTGTGATCGGTGAAAGGGGGGGAGAGTAGTTGGACGGGGGGTTTAGGGGGCATCGTCATACGCTTTGCACACTAAAATTGAGGGCCCAAAACTTTTGTCTTGTCTGGAACATAAAACTCTTTATAATTGCACTGTAAACATTTCACTTTCGTTTTTTATATGTAAGGTTTTTTTTTTTGTTGGTTGTTTTATTTTATTTTTTTTTTTTTTTTGGTATTTTGTCTCCGCATCGTGCACAGAATAATTTTTGTTAAAATCTTTCCTTCACTTTCGCCCAGTTCCGCCAAGAGATGTGTGATGCAGCAGGCGGCGAGGGCGTTTAGTTTTGGTTTTTGTTTTTTAACTTAACTTTAACTATCTGGAAAAGTAGGACTCAATTAGACAAAAACTCTTGTTGGCAGAGAGATTATGAGATTATTTTTTTCTTGCATTTGCATAATGAGTAGGAGTAAGAGACATCGAGGAGGCCAGAGAAGAAGGGGAGGGGGAGGATTGTCTGTTTTGTGTGCACCGTGGACTCTCGATCAAGAGTCGTGCCCGCAACGATGACCCTAATGGGTTGAGTTTTTGACCCTTGCTGGAACATGAAGTGACATTTTGTGGTAACGTCAAAACAAACGAATGAAATGTGACGAAATGGTTTTTTTTTTATTGTGGAAGGAGGTTTTAAAGTTAGTAGCATTTAGTGTTGTCAAACTTAGAATTGTTTAATTGGCAAGTGAGATAGTACTTAAACCATTACAGAGCACTTGAAAAACTTTAGAATTGAATCTAGTATTAGTAACTGAAACTAGTCTTAAGCGATTGTGTTGTAGTGAAATGTAGAAGACTACATTCTGTGTTGTAAAATGAGTAATTATGGCTAATATTGATAAATAATACTTTTAGTGTTGTTAAAGTGTTTTAGTATCGATAAAAAATAAACTTTTAGTGTTAATAAACGACCATTTAAAGACTAGAATTGAAAACTACAATAAAACTTGAAGATTAAAGAGTTGAACAGCATTAGACCATAAGTTAAACCGTAATTTAAGCCCAATATTTCTGCTTTAATTAGTGTTGTAAATCGTTAAATTAGTTTACTTAGTTTTTGTACCTGAAATATTGATTTCTAATGAATTCCTTTTTCTTTTTTGCCTTGCAGATCAAACTCGAAGGCCTCCTACCTACCGAGACAGAGTTTGGAGAAGCTAAACAATACAGATCCCGATCATGGCATTTATAAGTTAACTCTAACCCCCAATGAAGATATTGTGGCCCATCATCATCATCAATATCATCATCACCATACAAAACCCAGCTATGGTGTAAGTGGTGGCAAACTAACCAATAATCTTCCTGATGTCTTACCCTTGGGCGTTAAGCTGCAAACGCAAACTAAGCCACCGTTGTTGGCCCAACAACAACAACAACAGCCCAGCTCACCGAATGGTGGGGAAAATTTAGTGGTGCCACTACGTTATGGCTCCAACAATAACCTCGCAACGAATACACATTCACCCACAGGTGTGACATCGCCATATACCATGATCTATGGCCAGGCGACAACCGGAACTGGGTTGGGTCAACGCTATTCCTCGCCAGCTTTGGGTCAGGGCTATGGCAAGACAACGACACCGTATCTAAGATCTCAGTCATATGATATGATGAACAAGCAGCAGCAGGCACAACACTCAATGGTGACCCAGTCGCATAGTGATCTTAAGCAAGCCGCCCATGACCTCGAAACTACATTAGAAGAGGTGATTATGTTGCCGCCACCACCCACCACGCCCACGCCCACACCGACACCGCCACGCTTATCGCCGGCCTCATCTCAATCGGATTGCAGTTCATTGGAACTTTCTTCGAATGCCGGCGAGGGATCTCACATCTTTCGCGCTGAGGTTATTAGCACCACTTTGAGTCATCCTCAAACGAAACCGCCGTCCATGAATCGTCAGGAATCTCTAAGAGAGAATATAGAAAAAATCACACAATTGCAATCGCAGCTAATGTCGGCTCATATATGTGAAACGGGCATATTGCTGGGTCATGCCAAATTAGCAAGTCCAAGTTCCAACAAACCAGCACCACCACCACCACCGCCACCACAACCAGTAGCGAGTAGTCCTATTTCTCCAACTACACCGCCGCCGCCGCCACCGCCCCACACTTGTCCACCAGCCCACGATGACACCGATGAAGTGGTTGAGATGGGTCTGCAATTGATGCAACGCAGTGAAATTGTTCTGATAGTTAATCCAAAGCCAATTACCATGGATATGGCTTGTCAAACTGATGATTTATTTGATCGCGAAGCATTGGATTTGTTGGTGGAGCAGCAAGAGCAACAAACGCGCACCACATTGCAGCCACGTCAACGTCAACCCATTGAACTGGACTATGAGTTACTGAGTCGAGAGTTGCTCAAGCTGCTTCAGCCCAGCGATAAGCTTGTCGAAATTCTAACACCAAAGAGCTGCAAGCCAACCCATGAGTATGTCAGCAATCTATATAATCCAGATGTTCCCCTACGTCAAGCCAAGCGAGATGTGGGCACATCGACACTAATGCGCATGAAATCCGATTCGAGTGAAGCATCAACGCCAGAGATATCGGGCAAAATGATCAATATAGTGCAATTGCATTTAACCGATCCCAGTGGCGAGGGCACGAATTTAATCAAACAGAAAATGGTAAGTTACTAACAAAGAGGAAATCCTTTGCATCTATTCTAACCATTTATCATTTCTTACATCGCCAGGATGAACTCCTAAGACGATTGAACCAAAAAATAGGCTCTCTGAAGCGTGAACAGCAAACAATTGGAGAGGAAAGCTCCATGAATGATAAATTGGGTCAAGAGCTATTTGCCCAGCTGGCCGAAAAAGTCCGTCCCAGCGAAGCCTCCAAGTTTCGTACCTATATCGATGATGTGGGTCATATAACTAGCCTGCTTTTGTCCCTGTCCGAGAGATTGGGACAAACTGAAAGTAGTCTCGAATCGAGACCACAAGATAAGGTAAATTTCAACCCATTCACCCATAAAGCAAATCAATTTGTATAATAAATGTATAATTTTTCATTTGCAGAGCATTTTGGAATCGAAACGTGAACGTCTGTACGAACAATTGGAGGAAGCTCAGCGTCTGAAGTCCGATATTGATCGTCGTGGCACTACTATTGCCTCATTGTTGGGCAAACATCTCACTGCCGATATGTGTGCGGATTATGATTATTTTATCAATATGAAGGCCAAACTAATTGCCGATGCCCGTGACTTGGCCGAGAGAATCAAAAGCAGCGAAGAGCAATTGACCACGCTAAACGATGCGCTAGTCCAAAGTGATTGCTAAACAAAAAGAAAACAAAAAAAAAACACTACACGAAATTAAATTAGTGTGCTACAGTTTTAGAGTTTTTGGATCGAATAATTTTCCCTGCTGTCAACTTAAAGTTGATAGACCTACGAGAGAGTATTCGAGCCGACAGCAAGAAATTCGTTATACATACGACTATAAGAAAACTATTAAGAACGATGTGCTTAATCTTAATATTTTATAAAGATGCAACAGCCACACAAACACAACACACACACACCAACACACTCACACACACACTATATATGTATAAAATATTTTATGTTCATTTGTGATTTTCAATTTAGCTTGTAGGTTTAATTAAAACTAAATATAAAAAATATATACCGCAAAAAATAAATATTAAAAGACATTTTTATGAATTTTTGACGGGGTGAAATTAACCAAAAGGCCTAAAAGTAGGCAACGTTTTTTGAGAAAATATTTTCAGCTCAAAGTTTTTAAATGGGCGTTAGTTAGATCAAATTTTTTATTGATGCTGATAAGTAAAAAATAGGTTTGTGGATATTCTTCGGATATTCCCTTTAGTTTTCTTCAAATGAAACATTAATAGTCCTTCTAGTCCTTTCTAACAAAGGAAGGACTTTTTCTATTCAGGGCTATGTTTTTCTAAACGATTTCTCTGTAATATTAAAATTCTTTGGCAAGGATTTTTTTTGACATTTTCCTAGCAAGCTGTTCAACAATTTGCCTAATCGATTTTAAGAAATTTCTCGACGACTTTATTTAACATTGGTGTTTTTATTTGATTTTTTTTGCAAACTATTAAATAATTTAATAATACTAGCACTAAAATAAAATAAATAGGATACTAGCAAGGTGCAAGGACTTTGTCTTGGTCTAGGCACTAATTTTTACGTTAGCTTGCGATTTACTAGCGATTCGCCAAATGAATTTCTTAAATTCATCTTATTCATTATTCTTAGCAAATTTGTCCAAATGTTTGTTTTTTCGATTTTGTCAAAACTTAGTGTGTCGAATTGTACGTTTAAAAGAGCAAAAATGATTTATTAATAGCGCAGTAAGGAATAAGCAAATAAGCATGTCGAAAATTGATCTACATATGTATGTATGTACAAGTTATACGAGTCTGCTCTTAATATGTAGGAAATCCTTCAAATTAGAGCTATCCGGCTTCGAATGGGTATGTGACAGAGTGACAGATGTAAAAATCGAAAAAATTATCGTCCGAAAATAAGCAACAGGAACTCTAAAATTCACATGGAACTGTAAACACTTTTGGGAATGTCCTCTCCTTGAAAAGAAGCTCTCCTTGCATAAATCTTTCAGGCAGACTACTTGAAAAACTCCTTATAGTTCCTTAGGCATTTTACATATCTACAATCTGGATTTATCATGGGCTATGTCGATTGGGATTTTAATGCTAGTTAAATATATATTTATAAATTGTTACTGTATCGACTTCGAATTGCTTTTGTTTTGGCTATAATGTTTGAATTTAATAGGATTCTTTAACCTCCATGAATGCATAATTTAGAAATTGCCTATTGAAATTGCTATACTTGAATTCTTCTTAATCATATTGACTTCAAATCGCCCGCCAAGTTTGCTGCTCATTTTGTTGTGTCTCTTTCTTGGCATTTACATTTCGCGCTCTGTCTGGTCACACTGACATGAATTAATTTTTGTTTTTGTTGTTATTTTTGGCTGTTGTTAAAGTTGTCCCAGTCCCAGTTACAGTGTCTCCAGTTATTTTGATTTATTTCGCTTTTGCATCCAGATTTTTTGCACACGTTGCAAGTTTCCATTGTCGTTTGCTATGTTCCAGAGGAGATTTCTCGTCAATTGGATACGAAAGACAACACTCGGAAAGAGCACAGGAAATCGAGCTTATTCTTACAGCAGCAACAACAACAACAACAACATAAATAACAACAACATTAATATAAGCAATAATTTACAGCGCAGTTGGCATAGATTGTAAGTAAATTAAGTCATTTCACATGACCGAATAATAAAGCAAATTTAACTTACAGAGATTATCGAGCGATTAGCATGGCCAGTACGGATAAAGGAGGAGCCGGAGCTGGACCTGGAGCAGCAGCCAAGTCAGGCAATCGTCTAATCAACTCTAAATCACCTTATTTACTTCAACATGCCTATAATCCAGTGGATTGGTAAGTATTTCATCCCATCTGACCATTGCTTTCACCTGAGACTTTCTTTTCTCCTCTAGGTATCCCTGGTGCGAGGAGGCCTTTGAACTGGCGCGCAAAGAGAATAAATTAATCTTCCTATCGGTGGGCTATTCCACCTGTCATTGGTGTCATGTGATGGAACATGAATCGTTCGAGAATCCCGAGACAGCGGCCGTAATGAATAAACATTTTGTCAACATCAAAGTGGATCGGGAGGAGCGTCCCGATATTGATAAGGTCTATATGCAGTTTCTACTCTTGTCCAAGGGCAGCGGTGGCTGGCCCATGAGCGTTTGGTTGACTCCCGATCTGGCTCCCTTGGCTGCTGGCACTTATTTTCCACCCCATTCCAGATGGGGCATGCCATCCTTTACCAAGGTCCTGGAATCCATAGCCAATAAGTGGCAAACAGATCGAGAATCCTTGCTCAAGGCGGGGTCCACTGTCTTGAAGGCTCTGCAAAAGAATCAAGATGCTGCCGCAGTGGCTGAAGCTGCTTTTGAGCCGGGCAGCGCGGAGGAAAAACTCATGGAGGCTCTTAATGTCCACAAGCAGCGTTATGATCAGGCGCATGGTGGCTTTGGCAGGGAACCCAAATTTCCAGAGATTCCTCGCCTCAATTTCTTATTTCATGCCTATCTGGTGACCAAGGATGTGGATGTTTTGGATATGGTTATGCAGACTTTGGATCACATTGGACGCGGTGGCATTAATGATCATGTCTTTGGTGGTTTCTGTCGCTATGCAACCACAAGGGATTGGCATAATGTGCACTTTGAGAAAATGCTATACGATCAGGGACAATTGATGGCTGCCTATGCGAATGCCTACAAATTGACCAGAAGTGATCTCTTCCTCAGCTATGCTGACAAAATTTATAGATATTTAATCAAGGACTTAAGACATCCGGCGGGTGGTTTTTATGCCGGAGAAGATGCTGACTCCCTGCCCACTCACCAGGATACGGTTAAAGTGGAGGGTGCATTCTATGCCTGGACTTGGTCCGAAATACAGGAGACTTTTAAATCTCAAGCTCAGTGTTTTGGTGAAGTTTCGCCAGAGCGTGCCTTTGAGATCTATACGTTCCATTATGATCTACAGCCAAAGGGAAATGTTCCACCGGCAAGTGATCCGCATGGCCATCTTACTGGCAAGAATATACTCATTGTCAAGGGTTCCGAGGAAGATACTTGCTCTAATTTCAATTTGGAATTGGAGCAATTGCAGCAGATTTTGGAAACAGCAAATGATATACTCCATTCGGTGCGTGATAAACGACCCAGGCCACATTTGGATACGAAAATTATATGTGGTTGGAACGGTTTGGTTCTCTCTGGTCTCTCCAAGCTGGCCAATTGTGGCACCACCAAACGTGATGAATATATGCAAACGGCCAAGGAACTGGTGGATTTTCTACGTCGTGAGATGTACGATAAGGAACGCAAGTTACTACAAAGATCCTGCTATGGTTCGGGTGTTGAGGACAATACCCTCGAGAAAAATGAGTATGTAAAATAAGATTATGGTCCTAATCCAATTCTAATATCCTTTTTTCTCCTCTTTAGACTGCAAATTGAAGGGTTTCTGGATGACTACGCTTTTCTTATCAAAGGTCTTCTCGATTACTATAAAGCCTCATTGGATCTAAGTGTTTTGAGCTGGGCCAAAGAGCTCCAGGAGAGCCAGGATAAACTCTTTTGGGATCAGCAAAATGGTGCATATTTCTTCTCACAACAAAATGCCCCAAATGTCATAGTTAGACTCAAAGAAGGTAAATCTGGCCAATTGCCCCAATCTCAAGTTCCCCCACTCAGAATATATTTCTCTTTCAGATCACGATGGCGCCGAACCCTGTGGCAATAGTGTTTCTGCTCGTAATCTTACTTTACTCTCCCATTATTATGATGAATCTTCCTATTTGGAGAGAGCTGGAAAACTTTTAAATTTCTTTGCCGATGTCTCACCCTTTGGCCATGCCTTGCCCGAAATGTTATCTGCCCTATTGCTACATGAGAATGGCTTAGATCTGGTGGCCGTTGTGGGACCCGATTCATCGGATACCAAAAAATTCGTTGAGATTTGTCGTAAATTCTATATTCCAGGCATGATAATATTGCATGTGGATCCCCTTCATCCCGATGATGCCTGCAATCAGCGGGTACAAAACAAATTCAAAATGGTCAATGGAAAGACTACCGTCTATATATGCCACGATCGTGTCTGTAGAATGCCAGTAACCGATCCTGTGCAACTAGAGGAGAATCTTATGGCCAATTTCTTTACCGCCAAGCGGTAAGAAGAATTCATTACTCGAACTAGTGATTAGAATAATTAACATGAGAGAGAAAAAAAAAGTTTATAGTTATTAGTAATGTGTTATTTGCTTTTTTCGCTTATAAAGCGAAAATCCATTTGCCAAACGCAAAGTTAAATTCTATATGTTTATATATATATATATATAGTTGCGAATAAACTTTTTCCCATGCGTTAAGTGGTTAATCTTTTTCTTTGGACTTATGCATAATAAAATATATATATTTAACTTTACGAACCTGAGGTCACGTCTATATAAAAATAATCCGTGAAGACGATCGCCGTAAAAGATTAAACACACACTTTGTGTTTTTATTGAACTTAAAAGAATATTCAAAAGGTTTAATAGATTATTAAAAGATTTTAAAGATTAAAATCCAAGCAAAAGGTATATACAGATTTATCATATATATGGAATAAATGGACCATGGTTGTTCATTTTTGACACCTTTTCAAAGATTAATATATGAACTTCACTCCTAATTCTAATAAATTAATCTAAAAAAAGAAAACAAACAATAAAAAATCTTTGCAAGGAGTTTATACGAACTTTAAAGTTGTCTAAAGATGGACTTAAAGTTTTTTATTCTCAAACAATTGGTCAAAGGATTATTCACATGAGACGCCAAGGCTAAGTTAGTTTAACTTGAAGTTACTTGAATTTTGTATTTGCCTTGCTTGAAACATTAAATCGTTTTACCCCTGCAGAGTGTAATATAAATTTAATAAAATGTTTGCAACGCAGAGATCTTAATTTCATGATTTATTCGAAAAATGTTTAGTTTTATAGCCCATGTTTCTATACAAGATTTTTCCGATATATTCATTGACAATACAAATTATTAATTCTTAGACAAAACCTAAGAAGTAAGATGTAAAGTACATAAAATTATTTTTAAGTTTTACTTTCATGCTCAAAAATAATAATAAAACTTATATTTTTAGGCATGTAAACAAAACTCAACTTGAATCATTATTTAGCGGTTTTTTAAAATACTTGTAAACTTGTAAAAACCTGTTTTGAAGAAGCTTTCGAAATAAATATCAGAATCGAAATTTAGACCTGTTTTTCGTATCCAAATGCTTTGTTTCGAAATTGTCAATGTGGAGACAAATTTATGATCAAAATGAAGCTTAAATTAATATGATTCTAATCAAAATTCGTTCAAGCCATAAAATAATGTAACCTGTTTATTCTGGAAAAGTTTACAACTTTGCTTTAAAAAGGGTTAAAAACGACATCAAACGAAATGATAGTGATTCTCCAAATGGAAACCCCCCTCCTTCCCACCATTGATTAAATAAAAAAACTTGATTTTACCTTCTTTTCACAAAGTACAACACATTGTTTTTGTGCATTTTGTGTTTTATTATTGGAATCGTTTCATTTCGGTTTTTTGTTTGTTTTGTTTTGTTGTTTCTCAATGGAGCAAAAAATACTAAAGTCGGTGACCCATCCATCGGTTCGGTTCTATCTGCTCCGCCATCAGAGGCAATAAAAACTAAGAAAACTAAACTAAATGCTCGTCCTTGTGGGACAAGGACAACTAAATGTAATGGAGAGAACAGCAGAGTACGGTTCGTGGTAGTCGATAATCGCGGTAATAATCATAATCGTAATAATAGTAGTTCTTTTTTTTTTTTGTTTGTTGCTTGTTTTGTTTGTTTTTGTGTTTTTTTTTTGTTTTGTTTTGTTTGTTTTTGTTTTGTAGTAATAAAAATAATTTAGTTTTGAAATTCACATTCATCACATTGCTGGTTTGCTGGCGGCCAACCAAAAAATCATCTGCATCAACTTTATACCGATCTGACCGGACCGAACCTCTCAGGTGTCGGCATCGGTAAACCTCATGGCCGCATCAAAACTGTCGACAATGGTCTCCATGCGCTCATGATGCTCGAAGCGGGCAAATTTGCGTTCCATACGGGACCGACGACGACATGTTCGTGTCCGCCATAGGAAACGATAGCGGGTATCCTCTTGCTCTTCATCATATTCGGGCGCTGAGACGGAATCCTCATCGGTTTCGCGTAGAAAATCTTTTGGATCGCGATGAATTTTAAAGATCTTTGTGCCCGTCGTCGAGCCAGCATGGAGCTTGGATATGGTGCGCGAGGCATTCAGTATGCCTCGCGTGCTGGCTCGATTCTTGAGATCACTCAAACGATTTGTTATGGACACCGCATTGAAAAGCTTTGACAGCTCAGAGTCAACGCAGCGTCCAGGTCGTCGTTTGCCATTCTTCACATAGATGAAGTGATTAATTTGATTATCAACAGGCACCAAACTGCCTGTGGAGCAGGTGGGTGAGCTATTGCAAGTGCCATTATTGCTACTGCTCCCATTCAAATTGACACTCGTCGAGTGACCGGCGGCGGTGCTGCCGATGATGGTGGTGTTGTTGGTGGTGGTGGTGATGGTGGTGTTGTTAGTGAGTAGCGTGGGCGTGGAGGGCGGTGCTGGTGGTGGTACATGGGGCATTGTGTAGCAACGTTGACGTCCCGCCCCCAATGGTAAGGGGCCGTCAAATAAATCGCCACTGCCACTGCTTGGCATATCCATGGACTAACCAAGATTTGTACACAAAACACAATAAACACACAAGCAGAAACACACACACACACACACATACAGGCACAACAAAAGTAGAAGAGAGAAAAAAATTTATCGTCGTGTTTGTATTCGTTGGTTTTTTTTTTCGTGATGTTTTTTTTTTTCGCATGTGGAGTAGGCAGCGGCGACGGTGAATGGCGCAGAGAAGGAAACCGAAAAAAATGGGCGTTAGTAAGTATTTCACTTATTTTCCATTTAGCCATTTATGATATTCACCTGCAACAAACCCTCCACCTCCATATATTGGCGATCTTGGAGTCTTTTCAGTGTAAGTTGTTGATCCATTTTCCAAAACAAAAACAACAAGCATAACAAAAATATACGAACCAGTGTGACCCTGGTATGCGCGAACATCAGGCAGCAGCCTTGCCAGATTAGATTAACACCGTCTTCAGCATATTCAGATAATTTATCGACCGCTTTCCCCTAATTGCGCCGATAACCGATCATTTTTTAAGCTTTAGCCTAATTCAAATTGTTTAAAAATTCACAAGAATGAAATTTAAAGTTATTTTAATGGATTGTTAAGGAAAATTGAAGAGGGCTGTTTCAATATGATTTTACACACTTGTAGAGGGTATTAAAAAATTGGTCAGATGTTTGTAAAGCAGAGAAGTTTTTTTTTATTTGGCCATCTTTAAAAAACTCAAATTGAAAAAAGACAAATTTACGAGTGCAAACCATTTTAATTTACCATAAAAATCGAAATGTAAACATTTTGTTGAAATTATTCAAGATTCAATTAATCATTAAACAAGAAACGAGAATCCTTTGTATTACATTATAAAAAAAATGTCTTAGTTTATGAGTTAAAATACTAATTTTATATTACTTACTAAAACAACAAGCAATAAATGATTTTATCTACTTAGGCTTGTATAAATCAATAAGTATTTATAATTATAATTAGTCATAAGCACATGTCCAGTTGAGATGATGCAGTATTTTTCATTTGTTAATAACTAAATTATAATAAAGTTCCATCGCTTATATATTACAAGATCATACATAAGTTGGTAAAGAAGTGAACATATTTTATTGAAGATAAACTAGAAGACAAATTTCTTCTCCAGGTAAAGTCAATAAACGTATGCTCCTTAAAGAATCAACTTTGGATGAAAAGGAATAAAATAAGCCATAGCAGTTAAGATAAGTAAAATATATGAATTTTTATTTTAAATTTTTTTTAAGAACAGGACTTGCTTTATCTTCCCAGCAGATTACGGAAAATAAGTAAGAATTCCTACTCAAAGTTTTCTAGGCAAAACCTTCAGTTGAGGGTTTTGTTGTTGGTGCCAAAATCCATTTATGTTGTAGTAGCTGAAATGTTTTCTTCCCATCTTCACCCACCCTTTTTATAAATTAAAATAAACAATTTGATAGTTATTTAGTTTTGAGTTCGTTGTTTGTATTTTCAGTCTTAATGTTGTAATGGTACATTGGTAATTTGTTTGTTTGTTTTCATCGCAGCATCTTGTGGTCATCGAAAGGCCCCCAGTTTTTAAACGGGGTAAACAAATACATAATTGTTCCACAATCTAGGATCTGGATTATGGAATAAAAAGTATTTTGCTTACCCCAGACAAAGGATAGCGAATGGAGATTATCTATAGAGCACACACAAAGTCATACAAATCTCCATTAAGTTGACTGCTCTATATCAATCTCTCTTATGGCTCAAAAGTTTTGATGACACTTCGCGCCCAAGGACTCTGCACAAGAAGCTGGATTTACAATACGGTTTTGGATATTGGGACAGTCGCCACAAGCTGGAGATATGGCGTGGTGGCGACGAATCCGAATACCCTAACAGTGAGGAATGAAGTGTTTCTGGCGTGCCTAAATGACTGTCTCGCAAGGAGCGCAGGAGCTAAGCTTTAGCGTGCCAACCGCACGAATGGCGTTTCGTGAGCCATCGTAGTGCGATGTTAGACGAGCATTTTTGACAAAAAGTCAAATAAAAATGTTTTATTGTCGTAAACGACAAAAGTTTTGCCCAGCCAAAGCCTACTGTAGAGATCCTGTAGCATAGAAAGCCTTGTTAATTAACTATCAAAAGCCGCTCAAACCATGGCAAGACTCCGCCAGAGCTTCATTAAGTCCAAAGACAGAACGTCGCCATAGGTTTCGTAATGCCAAGAACAAAATTTAGCTAAAGTTTCATCTTGTCACGGTTATCACAACTTGGGGTAGCAATTAGTGTTGGCTTTCTTGCAAAAGGGCTCATAGTTGATTCTGGCCGGACGGGGGTTTTTTGCCGTCTTCATAAAGGAACTTGGAATGAACCCAGAAAGAGGTTAAATGCAAATTTGTCAGAGTAAAGGCGAACCTCTACCCTTTCATATTCACACTGATCTCATCCCGGGTCACTCTTCGTCACCAAATGGAGACAAGCGGTTGGGTGAGCTAGAACGGGCGGGGAAAGAAATTTTTCAACTAAGAAACATCAGTTAGTTTATTAGCCTCTTGATAGATCTGTAATAAGGTTTTATCCTCACAAAATTAAGTTAATATCTAACTTACGCTAGACATTAACAAAAACTGTGAGGCAAAACCGAATTGCAAGACATCTCAAGGCCTTTGAACTGACATTTGACGAAATCCTTGTTTGAAAAATTTCCCTCCCTTTCTGTTCTGGCTCGGTTATGGTAAACAAAGTTTACCGAAGTTTCAAGTTTCAAGTTTGGTTGCACAATTGTTTTCTGGAATTGGCGTTCCTAGCCAAGTTAGCCGCATGGCAGCGAAAAATAGTTGGTTTGTATGATTAAACTGGCTTCTCTTTGCTCCAAGAAGTGCTTAACCTCTAGATAGTTCCAATAAAGTGTAAACTCTATTGAAATAATTTTGAGGTTAAACAAATCTCTTTACAAAAAGAGCAAAAATTATAGGAAAGAGAAGCTTCCCCCTGCTTACCAATACGTCACTTAAGAGCGGTGATAGGAAAAAGAGTATGAGAATGATAATGAGTCTATTTTCTAGGTCTCCTCCTCCTTCTCGATCTCTCTTTCTGGTTACTTCTCGCTGATATTTGTGGCGTTTAGCGCGGCGGAGAAAAGTTCTTGATATTGGTGAGGGAGTGTATGTGTGTGTGTGTGGGGGGCATGTGAAGAGAGCTGTTGATTACGTCATGCCCCCTCCCTCGATGTTTTTTTTTTTTTGTTTCTTCTGCTTTAGTCATCTTGGTTTGCATCTGCAAGGCGTTTACGGCAATTCTCGTATGTATGACCACGGAAATTACAGTGGGTGCAGCGGGTGTTGCGACGGGCACCACGTTGTGGTCCTGCCGAGGCTGCTTCATCCTCCTGATTATTATGCTCGATGATGCGACCCTGTTCGAGCAGCTCCTTGAAGGTCTTCACACTCTGCCGTGTAATGTGTTTGCGGTATTTGATGCTCAGCAAACCGTAAAGGAAGTCCAATTCAGTTTCTTCATCATGGCGACCCTCGGGTAATTGGGCGAGTAGAGCACGCTTCTGCACGACAAATGTATCGATGGGCACGTTGTCTGCCTGTTTTTGCTCAAAGAACTCCATGTAGATCTGATAGCTGGGCTTGGTGGGCGAGAAGTGTTCACGAATGAGACCAATAGCGTCCTCCCACGTTTTGGCCTCCTTACGAACTCCCTGCCACCATGTCGATGCCAGGCCATAGAACAACAAAGAGATACCTTTTAAGGCATTCTCATCGCTAATGCTCTCCAATTCCTTAAAGGTCACAATGCTGGTAATGAATTCCTCCACTTCTTCATGATTACGTCCGCCACCAAATCGATGAGTGCATGAGCTGAAGCTACCCTTTGCCTTTGATGTGCCGGCAGCTGCTTCAGCTCCACTAGCAACTGCACTATTTGCAGCACTAACGGCGGTGGCTCTGACGGCGTCGATGAGCTCACGCAATTGCTCATTGGTCATCTGGATGGTGGTCATTTTGTAGTTGTTGTTGTTGTTGAAGAAGTATTTCAAAGCAGTATTTTAATGTTGTTGTTTCACAGCGAACAAAGCCAAATTGTTTGAAGCGAATGTTGCCGTTGGTCGTCGTAGACTGAATTGCTCTTCACAGAGCACAAGTTTATATACCGCCGACATTGTGAAATTGTCAATATCGAAAAAGCTATACGTATTGGACTCTCAGCAGAGCGACGACTAGTGAGAGGGAAGCGGCATGTGAGTCATGCAAATGTTTATACCTATGTATAACCCAAAAATTGGTTTAGACCCGGCAAACGTTTATATTGTTGATAAAGAATGTTATCAAAATTACGATTAAAATATTGCTATATGTTGTCAAAGTTATGGGCATGTTCAAGGGGGATCCACCTCTCAAATAAAGTTTAGGTTTAACATAATGTAGTAAATAGATGTCATAGGTTATACTCAGCGGAAGGCGGGGAGGGTGGCAGAGAAGGGTATTGAAATTGTTATTGTATGGCTATTTTTTTCCTAATTGCATTTTGGCATGAAATTCTTTCTCTGACTAATAAAATTAAATAATTATTGTGTTTCCATGAACAATTAATATGTGATAGGAAAAATCTAAATGTGCCACAATCAAATAATAGCCATTGCCATTGAAATAAAGTATGAATTATTTTAAAATAAAATTTATTTTAAATCATCTAATATTGGTTAACCTTAACCTATATTTAGTTAATATGAGACAACTGACAATTCTACGCAAACCTTTTGTTTGAAAAGATATGGAAAAAAAAGCCAATCACTATAAATCTGTATGTTTCATTATTTATTTAATTCCTCAACATAGATATACAACATTATCAGGATAAATATATACATATATTTATGTATGTTTGGTTTGTATGTGTGTTCTAAATATTAAGAACTTAGTTACTTAGTACTAGGAAGTCATCGTTCGTCGAATCGAATAATTTCCTATAGATTACTAATTACTAAGATAAGAAATAAACGTGAAATAAACAATTTGATAGTTATTTAGTTTTGAGTTCGTTGTTTGTATTTTCAGTCTTAATGTTGTAATGGTACATTGGTAATTTGTTTGTTTGTTTTCATCGCAGCATCTTGTGGTCATCGAAAGGCCCCCAGTTTTTAAACGGGGTAAACAAATACATAATTGTTCCACAATCTAGGATCTGGATTATGGAATAAAAAGTATTTTGCTTACCCCAGACAAAGGATAGCGAATGGAGATTATCTATAGAGCACACACAAAGTCATACAAATCTCCATTAAGTTGACTGCTCTATATCAATCTCTCTTATGGCTCAAAAGTTTTGATGACACTTCGCGCCCAAGGACTCTGCACAAGAAGCTGGATTTACAATACGGTTTTGGATATTGGGACAGTCGCCACAAGCTGGAGATATGGCGTGGTGGCGACGAATCCGAATACCCTAACAGTGAGGAATGAAGTGTTTCTGGCGTGCCTAAATGACTGTCTCGCAAGGAGCGCAGGAGCTAAGCTTTAGCGTGCCAACCGCACGAATGGCGTTTCGTGAGCCATCGTAGTGCGATGTTAGACGAGCATTTTTGACAAAAAGTCAAATAAAAATGTTTTATTGTCGTAAACGACAAAAGTTTTGCCCAGCCAAAGCCTACTGTAGAGATCCTGTAGCATAGAAAGCCTTGTTAATTAACTATCAAAAGCCGCTCAAACCATGGCAAGACTCCGCCAGAGCTTCATTAAGTCCAAAGACAGAACGTCGCCATAGGTTTCGTAATGCCAAGAACAAAATTTAGCTAAAGTTTCATCTTGTCACGGTTATCACAACTTGGGGTAGCAATTAGTGTTGGCTTTCTTGCAAAAGGGCTCATAGTTGATTCTGGCCGGACGGGGGTTTTTTGCCGTCTTCATAAAGGAACTTGGAATGAACCCAGAAAGAGGTTAAATGCAAATTTGTCAGAGTAAAGGCGAACCTCTACCCTTTCATATTCACACTGATCTCATCCCGGGTCACTCTTCGTCACCAAATGGAGACAAGCGGTTGGGTGAGCTAGAACGGGCGGGGAAAGAAATTTTTCAACTAAGAAACATCAGTTAGTTTATTAGCCTCTTGATAGATCTGTAATAAGGTTTTATCCTCACAAAATTAAGTTAATATCTAACTTACGCTAGACATTAACAAAAACTGTGAGGCAAAACCGAATTGCAAGACATCTCAAGGCCTTTGAACTGACATTTGACGAAATCCTTGTTTGAAAAATTTCCCTCCCTTTCTGTTCTGGCTCGGTTATGGTAAACAAAGTTTACCGAAGTTTCAAGTTTCAAGTTTGGTTGCACAATTGTTTTCTGGAATTGGCGTTCCTAGCCAAGTTAGCCGCATGGCAGCGAAAAATAGTTGGTTTGTATGATTAAACTGGCTTCTCTTTGCTCCAAGAAGTGCTTAACCTCTAGATAGTTCCAATAAAGTGTAAACTCTATTGAAATAATTTTGAGGTTAAACAAATCTCTTTACAAAAAGAGCAAAAATTATAGGAAAGAGAAGCTTCCCCCTGCTTACCAATACGTCACTTAAGAGCGGTGATAGGAAAAAGAGTATGAGAATGATAATGAGTCTATTTTCTAGGTCTCCTCCTCCTTCTCGATCTCTCTTTCTGGTTACTTCTCGCTGATATTTGTGGCGTTTAGCGCGGCGGAGAAAAGTTCTTGATATTGGTGAGGGAGTGTATGTGTGTGTGTGTGGGGGGCATGTGAAGAGAGCTGTTGATTACGTCATGCCCCCTCCCTCGATGTTTTTTTTTTTTTGTTTCTTCTGCTTTAGTCATCTTGGTTTGCATCTGCAAGGCGTTTACGGCAATTCTCGTATGTATGACCACGGAAATTACAGTGGGTGCAGCGGGTGTTGCGACGGGCACCACGTTGTGGTCCTGCCGAGGCTGCTTCATCCTCCTGATTATTATGCTCGATGATGCGACCCTGTTCGAGCAGCTCCTTGAAGGTCTTCACACTCTGCCGTGTAATGTGTTTGCGGTATTTGATGCTCAGCAAACCGTAAAGGAAGTCCAATTCAGTTTCTTCATCATGGCGACCCTCGGGTAATTGGGCGAGTAGAGCACGCTTCTGCACGACAAATGTATCGATGGGCACGTTGTCTGCCTGTTTTTGCTCAAAGAACTCCATGTAGATCTGATAGCTGGGCTTGGTGGGCGAGAAGTGTTCACGAATGAGACCAATAGCGTCCTCCCACGTTTTGGCCTCCTTACGAACTCCCTGCCACCATGTCGATGCCAGGCCATAGAACAACAAAGAGATACCTTTTAAGGCATTCTCATCGCTAATGCTCTCCAATTCCTTAAAGGTCACAATGCTGGTAATGAATTCCTCCACTTCTTCATGATTACGTCCGCCACCAAATCGATGAGTGCATGAGCTGAAGCTACCCTTTGCCTTTGATGTGCCGGCAGCTGCTTCAGCTCCACTAGCAACTGCACTATTTGCAGCACTAACGGCGGTGGCTCTGACGGCGTCGATGAGCTCACGCAATTGCTCATTGGTCATCTGGATGGTGGTCATTTTGTAGTTGTTGTTGTTGTTGAAGAAGTATTTCAAAGCAGTATTTTAATGTTGTTGTTTCACAGCGAACAAAGCCAAATTGTTTGAAGCGAATGTTGCCGTTGGTCGTCGTAGACTGAATTGCTCTTCACAGAGCACAAGTTTATATACCGCCGACATTGTGAAATTGTCAATATCGAAAAAGCTATACGTATTGGACTCTCAGCAGAGCGACGACTAGTGAGAGGGAAGCGGCATGTGAGTCATGCAAATGTTTATACCTATGTATAACCCAAAAATTGGTTTAGACCCGGCAAACGTTTATATTGTTGATAAAGAATGTTATCAAAATTACGATTAAAATATTGCTATATGTTGTCAAAGTTATGGGCATGTTCAAGGGGGATCCACCTCTCAAATAAAGTTTAGGTTTAACATAATGTAGTAAATAGATGTCATAGGTTATACTCAGCGGAAGGCGGGGAGGGTGGCAGAGAAGGGTATTGAAATTGTTATTGTATGGCTATTTTTTTCCTAATTGCATTTTGGCATGAAATTCTTTCTCTGACTAATAAAATTAAATAATTATTGTGTTTCCATGAACAATTAATATGTGATAGGAAAAATCTAAATGTGCCACAATCAAATAATAGCCATTGCCATTGAAATAAAGTATGAATTATTTTAAAATAAAATTTATTTTAAATCATCTAATATTGGTTAACCTTAACCTATATTTAGTTAATATGAGACAACTGACAATTCTACGCAAACCTTTTGTTTGAAAAGATATGGAAAAAAAAGCCAATCACTATAAATCTGTATGTTTCATTATTTATTTAATTCCTCAACATAGATATACAACATTATCAGGATAAATATATACATATATTTATGTATGTTTGGTTTGTATGTGTGTTCTAAATATTAAGAACTTAGTTACTTAGTACTAGGAAGTCATCGTTCGTCGAATCGAATAATTTCCTATAGATTACTAATTACTAAGATAAGAAATTTTTAGCATCCTAAGATTTAGTACTTTTAGTATTAAGCAGCTTAAATCTTAAAGTTTTTTTTCCCATTTTCCCTTGTTAAATTATTTCACACACAAAAATGCAATCTCAGCCAAAATCATATACGTACTTATATTCAGTGTATGCATATGTATATGTATGGATGTATACACTGATGGACAAATAAATAGGTGTGAGTCTCAGATTTGACAAATGACCATATTAAAAATATATGACAAGTTCTACGATCATAAAACTGATTCTCAAAGATTCTTAGTACTACATGAAGTAAAATAATTAAGTCCCAAGTATAATAGTAGGCCTTAAAAAACTTGTGGGCTGTTTTGATCGGTTAACCCAAAAACGGCCTGGTCATTATAATATATGTGATTAGACATCTTTTCAAAAAGGGGATGTGCATACGAATATGGAACAAATTATCGAGAATAATTGTAAATATTCACGATACCAATGGTATCCATAGTAACATATTTTTCAAATTATTGCCAACTAAAAAAGTGGGTATATTACGAAAATATGGTCAACAAATTTTTCAAGGCTGGTAATTATTACAGGGAATGACTTATTTTACTTCATGATACTAGAACTAATCATTAAGAATCAGTTTTCCAATTGTAGATCTTGCCACATCCTGAGACGCACACCCATTTATTTGTCCATGAGTGTATATACTGAACTGATTAAGAAAATTAACAATTATGAATGCAAGCAATAAACCAAATAAAATTAAAGCAAACTATAAAATTTATGATAGATTCTAAATGGTTCATGAATAATATAATATATATATTAATCCAACTATTAAGCATATTCATAGGTATTATATATGTATCTATTTCAAATTGTAATTTACAATAATCGAACCAAAAAATTGTAACCACCTTCGTAGGGAAAATATTACAAATTAAATTATACTGTATGTCTCATTAGTTATCTTTAAAACACACACATTTTCAATTTAGTTTATGCTAATTTTAGGGCATGGACGGAAACTAGTTAACATTATTTGCTATCGCTCTTTGATGATGTCAGCGAAATTTTCTGAGAAAATTATCAAATGGTTTAAATCAAATTCATAATCAAACATTTAAAAACATTTCTTCTTCATAAAAATAATATCGATTTTGGTATAATTCCTTTCCACCTGCACACCTGTTGACCTTATCTTGTTCAAATAGTAATTAGCTTTATATTTTTAATGGGAAAGGGGAGTTACTTTTGTTTAGTAAAATAAATGTGTCGCCTATTCCCACATATATGTTTTCACTACATACATATATAATTACATACATATAAATATGTATATAAAGAGCAAAAAAAAAAAATTCATGCCGGTTTTTCGATATCGAAAAAGCTTGCTCTCGTTATAATTAATTATAGTATATAATATAGCTTTCAATTTCACAACAACCAGGCATACAAAGAGAGAGAGAATGAAAAAAAAAGCTGATTCGGCAAACGATTTGTTATTTCAGTTGGGCTCACAGCTCTGAGGGAGCATAGTTTTTATTTCTTCCGTTGAATTGTTTATTGTTTATTTCGTGGTTCAAGATGACTCAGATGTCAGATGAACAGTTTCGTATATTAATCGAAACTATCAAAGCCCTGGCCCCCGTTAAAGAAGAAGAACCCGTGTCGAAGGGGAGTTTTAGCAATTGTCCGGTTCGTTTTAGTGGACAACGAGATCACGATGCTGTCGATGAATTCATCACAGCTGTCGAGGCCTACAAGGAGGTGGAGGGCATTAGTGATAAGGATGCTTTGAAGGGTTTACCCCTACTCTTCATAGGCATTGCTGTGATGTGGTGGAAAGGTGTGCGTCGCGATGTCCACACTTGGGAGAATGCCATGCAACTGATACGGGATCATTTCTCACCCACTAAACCCTCGTATCAGATCTATATGGAAATCTTTGAAACTAAGCAAGGGAGTGCAGAGGTCATCGATCAATTCGTGTGCAAGCAGCGAGCCTTGTTGGCCAAATTGCCAGAGGGCAGGCATGATGAGGCCACCGAATTAGATTTCGTTTATGGTTTGCTGCAACCCAAGTACCGAGAGAGTATTCCCAGACATGAGATTAAAGCATTTCGCGAGCTTCTCGAAAAGGGAAGAAATGTTGAGAGAACTAAACATTAATAGGACTAGTTTAATTTTAGTAGATATGAGTTAGAAATAAGTTTTAATTATTAGTTAATTAAATTTACCTAAAACTAGACATCACTTTAAGTAACCGTTAAATTTATAAATAAAATAAAGTAATGCAAATAAAATTGACACCCAATCGCGTAATTACATTTTTATAAGTTTTTTCTAATATTTCTCTAAATAACCCCAAAACAACATCTGCTATTTTTTTTCGCATTTTTTGCATTGACTAAATTTGAATTTGAATTTCCCACCACAAAGCGCAGTCCGATAGACCAATTGTCAGGCTATCGATATTATTGCAAGCAAATGTTATCGATATTTCTTGACATTGCCAATAGCCAGCACTAACAGCGTGGTACGTACGTTCATAGAATTTTCTGTCAAAAAATTGCAAAATTGTCAAACTCACGTCATTTAGGGAGCAACTTCATAGCTGAACAATTGCCTTAAGATAAAGGGCAATGGATTTTATAAAAAGTTTTTCCCAATTATCAGACTTTCACTGCAATTTCAGATTTGTAAATCTGTTGCCTTCGCCGTCGTCTTTGTTGTTGTCGGCTTTTATTTTCATGCGAAACTTATCTAAGGAAGTGCAGCAGCAGAAGCCGCCGCCATGACCACAAGCAGCGAGGATGTTTTGCTGCAAATGGGCGAAGTGCGCTACAAGAAGGGCGATGGCACCCTTTATGTGATGAATGAACGGCTGGCCTGGATGGCCGAGCATAGGGACACGGTCACCGTCTCCCATCGCTATGCAGACATTAAGAGTAAATTTTATTATTATTTCCATTTGAAACTTTATTAATTATTTTGCTTGGTTTTTCAGCCCAAAAGATCTCACCCGAGGGCAAGCCAAAGGTGCAGCTTCAAGTGGTCCTGCACGATGGCAACACTTCGACGTTCCATTTCGTCAATCGTCAGGGAACGCCGGCAATGTTGGCTGATCGCGATAAGGTGAAGGAGCTGCTGCAACAGTTGTTACCAAATTTTAAGCGCAAAGTTGATAAGGATTTGGAGGATAAGAATCGCATCTTGGTAGAGAATCCCAATTTGTTGCAACTCTACAAGGATTTGGTTATCACAAAAGTCCTGACCAGCGATGAATTTTGGAACACGCATGTTAAAGATCATGCGCTTAAGAAGTTGTTTAAAAATCAAGAAATCGGTTGGACAAAAAATCTTTTAATTTAATAAGAACAACTATCTAATCTGTGTTAACTTTTGTTTTAGGTGTTTCTGGTGCCTTTTTGGCAGACATCAAACCTCAGACGGATGGCTGTAATGGTCTTAAATATAACCTCACAGCGGATGTTATCCATTGTATTTTCAAGACTTATCCCGCCGTCAAGCGCAAGCATGCTGAAAATGTTCCATCCAAAATGCCAGAATCGGAATTCTGGACAAAATTCTTTCAATCGCACTATTTTCATCGTGATCGTCTGACGGCTGGCACCAAGGACATATTCACAGAGTGTGGCAAAATCGATGATCATGCTTTGAAGGCAGCCGTGCAACAGGGAGCAGGTGATCCTCTGCTGGATCTTAAGAAATTCGAAGATGTACCATTGGAAGAGGGCTTTGGCAGTGTCTCTGGTGATCGTAATGTGGTCAATAGTGGAAATATTGTCCATCAGAATATGATTAAAAGGTTCAATCAGCATTCCATAATGGTGCTCAAGACATGTACGAATGTGAGAGCTCCAGCAGCAGGGGCAACCAATGGTTCGGATGTGGCCAATGGTCCATTGGGTGCTTCAGCTTATACAAATGGCAAATCCTCCTCCTCCGGCGCCTCCACCAGCAAGCATCAAGCCACTGAGTCTGTCCAAAAGAATCCAGATGAGCCACAATTGAAGAAACAACGTCTCATCGAGAAGATACACTATTCTGACTTGGGTGATCCAATCATTGATGTTGATGCAATGGACCGGGACACGATGAAAATGGCACAATTGGATCCCTCTAAAGTGGAAAGATACCTCAATGGTCCCACACAACATCATATGTATGATAATCAAAATGATTTATTAAATTTGGACGATTGCCAATACAAGTTGATACGTAATTCTGAAAATTGGCTAAATCGTAATGCTTCTCGTAGTGTCATCACTTCCAAGGCAGCAGTTAATGCTCTGGGTGAACTGAGTCCGGGTGGCATTCTTATGCGTGGCTTTCAAGAGCAATCGGCGGGACGTAAGTATTTTAGTTCATTTACCATAAATGATAATCTAATTTAAACTTTTACAGAATTGGTGCCCTCCGACTATCATCGTGAGCTTAGGCATTTGTATTTATCGCTTTTGGAACTATTGAAACATTTCTGGAAATGTTTTCCACCTACAACCGATGAAAGGGAAGCCAAAATTCAACGCATGCATGAAACTTTGCAGCGCTTCAAAATGGCCAAACTACAGCCGTTTGAGGTAAGAAACAAAAAACAAAAGGTTTTATTCAAAGAAAGAATTCAAAGATTAAGTTCTTACTATTATGTCTGAACTCATAAGACACTGTAAATATATATTTCGCGTTCAGATGGAACAAATGGAGGATCAATTTTTATATAACTTGGTTGTAAAACTAAATAATTTTGCTTTATATACAAAAGACGGTGTTGAATTCGATCAAGACTTTATCAAAGACAAATAAATCCCTTTTATTTTTGAAGCAGTTTATATAAACTTGTATATTATTGGATAAGTAAATAAATATTCTATTAAAATTGATCAAAATCGATTGACTATATCATACAGCAATCGCAAAAACTTGTCATAGAGTTAAATTTATGGTTGCAGATAAAATTTTTTTAATATTCCAAGGGTAATACAAACTTTGTCTAGTTTAAAGTCAAATTAGCTTTTTAGTTTAATTTACTTAACTTTGATTACTCTTTCAGAATCGCGCCATGCACGAAATCTCGCCTCTGCGTACATCTTTAACCCATCATATGAACAAATTGCTGCGAACCTCTAATACAAAATATGTTACATGGAAGGATCGTAAATTGCGCAATAATAGATAACAAACCACGCACACACACACAGAACACCTCTCCTATAGCAAGTCAATCCCCTTAAGGGCTACACACTTCATCATAGCGACTTAGGATCTAAGCATTATATATGTTAAGCCTAAAAACTATCTAAAAATAAATAATTATTGAACATTATTTTGCAATTATCGTTTATGTTAAAAATAGATATTCTGTTCTCTCTCTCTAAGCTCGTAATTTTCAACAGACGATTCGTGATTGTGGTTTGTGGTTATATGTTTTAGTTAGTTAGTTGCTTACTACAAATGCATGCGCCAATCAATTAGCAACCCTTTTTTCGCATGGAAACAGAAATTGTAATTTATCTAGAAAAGAATTTGAAAAGATTTAGTCGTTTGCTGATTACAACTCGGGAATGATGTGGAGGCATTTGATAGTTCTAGGTCTACTCTTGATCCAATCCTTTGTAAAGGCCACTTTAATCTTTGAAACTAATTCGGAATTCGGTGTAAAAATGTTTGATGTTAAACTAAATTCGATTGATTTAATTTCGATTTTTTTTTGTAGATTTTTATGGCAATAGCGACGCCATTAAGTCTGAAACATCGCAATGTATTTTTGTCGTTTTCATATGAATTTAATTACTATCAACCGGAACATATTTACAAATATCCACCCATATTGGTAAGCTATGTTTAATTCGTGATCAGGATCTTGCCTGTTTTTTTTGAATGAAAAATCAAGGAGGGGTTTACTGCAGTTTTTTAAACGGATGTATTCAACTAAAAGCATTAAACTTTTTTTCACGAACAACTTTAAAATAGTTTATAGAAAAGTATATATATAATGACAATTATTAAGGATAATGGTAAATCTTTGGAGTTTATTAGGGTAACACACTTCCAATAGCGATTAAAAATCATTTAAGATTATAAAATTATAAATAAAAGTATATGTAATTCCGTTTTTAAATATGGATTTCGATAGAAACAAGTTGTATTTTTTGATAAAAAACTGAAAATACAAAGGATAATGTAGAGTCCTTGCTTTTACATATTTCAAAAAACAACGCATGTCTTCAAAAATAATATGAAATCAAAATATTTAAAAATTTATAACTAAATTTAAAATCTAGTCTTTTTTATGCCCGATTTTGAAAATAACAAAATTAAGCATTTTTATTTCAAAAGAACACCCAAAAAGCTTTTGAATTGGTTCACTAGTTTTTAAGTTTTAATTTTTTTTTTGTAACGACTTAATTTTAATTTTTTTAGCATTGTAATGAGAAAAACACCTTTAAAATTTTAGAAATTTTTTTAGACATACTTCACGAAATCTGACTTTCTTTAAAATATAAATTAGATTTCAAAGAGAGTGTAGTTTTGATAATCTTACTTCAACTTAAAATAAACATACATAACTGAATTACTTTGAATGGTCAAGAACAAAACTTTTATCTGTTTTCACTTGAAATTTAAATGTATTTATCAGGCAAAGTAAAGTTTTTTGCTTTGCCCGTTTTAACGAACACACAAAAATATATAATAGATTAATTTTAGTCTCAAACTTACAAAATTTCACTTAAGAAAAGGAAGTCTAAATTGGGTAAAAGTTCCCTTGGGCGGTTAATAGACATCGATAAGCCAAGGCAGAAGGCTAATTAGCTTGGAAAATGTCCTGCGCTCCTTATGGACATTTTTGATCTGTTTTCATGGTTAAGGCCTTGCTCAGATCACAAGATCTTTTATGAAGTAGATCGAGCCAAAAATATTATTCAAGCATAACTAAATAAATTTGTAAAATGTTTTTCGATTTTTCAGATGGGTGACGACTGGCAGGATAGTTATTTGACCTATAGTACCACAGGAGGTGAAGGCAGATCCGTGAAAAATAAACCAAAACGTTCACTGACCATAATGAGTAGGACCAATTTCTATACCATGCTAAAGGATAAACTGGAAAGGTAGGATATCGAGACAAACAACAACAAATACTTCTTAATATGATCTGTTTTTTTTATAGAACTGGTTATCCCGCTGAGGCTTGCCTTTTGCGTTTAATATGCGAGACAAATGCCTCCACATTGGGTGAAGTGAATGGCTTCTTGGGAAATTTAGTTCACATTATTTTTACGTTAGTATTTTTTGAATTTTAAACAAAGGCGGTTAACCGAAAGCTTTGTGAAAGCTTGGGTTGGTTACCATTGTGAACCTTTTCGAAATGATGAATGGAATTTCTTCTTCCTTGCACTTAGACCCAGTACATCAAGATATGAGCATCTATCAGAGGAATATTACGAGGCTGAATGGTGGGGAAGCCATCAACAGGATTGTTCATTGTATGTCCCACAATGCAGACATAATGTCTTGGATTTAATATCAAAACCTTTGGATCAACTTTTAAGAAATGTAAAACCAAATAAATACAGTTAAAACTGCCTATAACTGATTCTTCAATGAAACGAAATCCATTTTCAATTAACAGCTTTCCATCAGACCTTTCTTTGTGGCCATAAGTAACTCCAGTTGTTCAGTTTTAAAAGTCTAGTCTATGAAAACGTTTGTTAAAAAATACAAAAATGAGCTACTTAGCATTTATTTTATTCATAATCAATTGGAAATATATAAATTCAGCGTTGTTATTTACTACCAACTCGGAATATGGTGTAGGTAATATAAACCTGTGAATTTCGTAAAAGGAAATTATTATAATTTGTAATAATTATTGAATCTTGTGTATATTAGATCTTTATGGCCATATCAGTACCCTTGATTTTGCCACATCGCAATGTCTTTTTGTCCTACAATTACGAATTTAATTACTATCAACCTGAACATGTCTACAAATATCCACCGATTTTGGTAAGTCTGTCTATAATGAGGAATACCTTTGACTCTTATCTCTCGATTGTCCCCCCTTTTTAGATGGGCGACTATGAGGATAGTTATTTGACATATCCGACATCGGGCAGAGAATGTCATAATTGCACTCTGGCAAAGAATAACTCCACCGCAGCTTCACATCCTAATCAAAGTAAGAAGCTAAAGAAGAAGACCACCACCACAACCACCACAAAAGAGCCAACACGTGAGAAGCGTTCATTGAGTTTAATGACACGTTCGGTATTCTATATAATGATTAAAGATAAACTAGATAGGTTTGTGCAGAATTCCATCTTATAACTCTAAACCATATCTAATATTGAAATATATTTACAAACAGATCTGGTTATCCAGCCGAAGCGTGCCTTCTACGCATGATATGCGAGACAAATGCCTCAACATTGGGTGAAGTGAATGGCTTCTTGGGAAACTTAGTTCATATTATCTTTACACCGAGTACTTCAAAAGATGAACATTTATCACAAGATTATTATCAGGCCGAATGGATGGGACATCATGGTCAAGATTGTTCATCATATAAAGAACAGTGTAGAGAAAATGTTTTAGATCTAATATCCAAACCAATCGAAGAGTTATTAACAAATGTTGTAAGAAAAAAACGAAAATAAACCAGTCATAAGAAATTGTTCTTTTTTTGGGATTAGTTAATTAACAGTTGTTTATTGAGTTTAAGACAAAAAACAAAAACCTTTCTTGCCGAGTGATGAACTCCAACAGAAACCAGTTGAATGCGGCTAGCACTAGGAGATGAACATGGTTTTCATATTGATTTGTATCTTTGCTGTGATAAGCTGCATTGAAGCGGCTTTAATCTATACCACAAATTCGGAATTTGGTGTACATATATTTGTATAAAGTGCAATTTGGTTACAGTAATTTCTCAAAGTGTTTTTTGTTTTTAACAGATTTTTATGGCCATTTCTGTGCCTTTAGGTTTGCCACATCGCAATGTTTTCTTGTCGTACAATTATGAATATAATTTCTATCAACCCGAACATATATACAAATATCCACCAATATTGGTAAGTAATTAAAATTCTTTTCGTTGATGTATTTTAAAAACCAATGATTACCGTTCAGATGGGTGACTATACAGACAGCTATTTGACCTACCCAACGACTGGAAGAAATTTCAATACCACAAAGTCACATGGAAAACGTGATCTTCGTCTGTCGTCAATGACTCGTTCTGATTTTTATGTCATGCTCAAAGATAAAATGGAAAGGTGTGAAAAAATCTTAACTTTTGACTCTACTTTGTCTAATTGGTTCTTTAAATTTCCCATTAGATCTGGCTATCCGGCTGAGTCTTGTCTTTTGCGTTCAATATGCGAGACAAATGCATCGACTTTGGGCACAACAAATGGTTTTCTAGGCAATTTGGTTCATATAATATTCTCGCCCAGCAGTTCAAGAGATGAGAATTTACCCCAGAGATATTATCAAGCCGAATGGATGGGTCGTCATAAGTCAGACTGTTCAATGTATACGTTAGAGTGTAAGGAGAATATCTTGGATTTGATCTCAATGTCAGTAGAGCAAATTGTACAAAGAAGAAGGAGAAAATAAAAAATGTTTTACGAAACTTGCAAGTAGCTTTGGGCAATTTATTTACCTAGCCAATTAGACCGCTTTAAACGTGTAAGTACTTTCGCGTTCTCACTTTACTTTGCTACGAGGTTCTTCTTCAATCGAAGTTCAGTTGCTTCTGAAAACTCTTGAGGTAAAAATGCATTTAATTCTAGGCGCATTATTGGTGCTAACATTTTGTTTGAAATCAAGTGATTCTATTATACCCTTTACCAAGGCCAGTACTCATGGTGTAAGTTGACTTAACCATTTTGTTAACATACATTTTTTTTAAATGATTTGTTTTTTTTTGCAGATTTTTGTGGCCTTAGCTGTGCCTATACAGTTGCCCCATCGCAATTGCTTTGTCTCTTATAATTTTGAGGCCAACTATAATTCACCCGATAGCTGGGGCATTTTTACCATATTTGTAAGTCATGACCAAAACAGACTATAAAATTAACACTCAACGAAACAAATTTTTCAAAAAGGCCAACAATTAACAAGTAAAATATGTAAACACATTTCACAAAAGGCAGACAGAAAGAATCTAAAACTGGAATTTGATCTGAATTTTTATTCTAGCAAAATGGACCCATTGAATCAGATGAATCATTGGAAGTTGAATCTTCACGTAAAATTTTAAATGGTTATGGAAATCAAACTCAAGAGGATGTGGAGGAGGAGAATGGGGCAGAAGAAGAGGATGATGATGCGGAGGTGGAAACGACCACAGCAATTCCAACCCAAACTTCTGTTGTCAAACGCAAAAGTCGTTCTCTATTGACACGTTCGAATATCTATCACATACTAAAGGATAAATTTGAGAGGTAAAATTCAAAAAAGTTAAAAAATCCCAAAAACTGTTTTGAATTTTAAATCTTTTTCTTATAGAAGTGGTTTTCCTGGTGAGCCGTGTCTGCTGCGTTTAATATGTGAAGTTAGTTTAAGTGAATTGGGTGAATTTAATGGAGTTGTGGGCAGTCTAATGCATGTGATATTCAGGTAAGTCTCACTTTATCTTCCCTTTATCTCTTTCTTATTAATTTCTTTCATTTTTCAAGCCCTTCAACATCAGAACCTGAAGATTTACCATTAAAATATTATCAGGCCGAACACGATGGCTGGCATGATAATTGTCATTATTATAAAGGCAATTGCCGAGAGAGTTTATTAGATCTAATATCGGAACCATTTGAGATGATATTAAAGAGCATAGAACAAAATGAAATGTAGCAAAAGATCAAATAAAAAAAAAGAATTCTGTGAAAAGTTGACCTAAATTTTATTTTTGGTTTTAATTAACAAGTTGTTTGTTGTTGTTTTTTTAATTGATTTAACACTTTTTGGCAAAAAAAAAGATTTCTTCTTTTTCTAATATTGTTGGATTCGAAGAATCTTTGTTCAGTCGAGCTAGTTAAGTCATAAGCTAAAGATGTACATTGTATTATATTTAGTATTTATATTAATCAAATCTTTGGAAACTGCTTTGGTATGGAATACGGAGGGTGAGGCATCGGTGAGTTCAAATATAAAGAATTATTTCTATGCAAGACTTATGAATATGATTAAAGATTTTCGTTGCCATAGCCGTGCCTATTGATTTGCCACGTAAGGAAGTGTTTCTATCATACAATTTCATGGCCTCCTATAGATTGCCAAAAACCTGGTCAAAGAAAACGCCAATTTTTGTAAGTTTTTTTTAAGCCAAAACTAAAGAACATGAAATTAATGTTTAAAAATATTCTAATAGAGAAATGGCAATGGCACGAATCCAAATTGGGATGATGATGATCATCATCATGGTGGAGTAGATGATATCTATGATTATTACGATGATTTCAATGGACATGAACATCATCATGGACCGCCAAGAAACCCCTCTAAGAAACCAAAACCTTTAAAAAATAAAACCAAGAAAAAGAAGAAAACAAAAAAGAAGAAGCCAAAACCCACAAGTCATGATAATGAACATAAACACAAAAAGAAACACAAAAGGCCACATACCACTGAATCTAGCGATATGGATGACTATAAAGATTTCTTTGAGGGATTTCCAGTAGATGGCATGGGTGATTCTATACCCAGACATCGAGCTGAAAGATCTTTGCTATCAAGAACTAAATTCTACGAGATCCTTAGTCATCGCTTTGAACAGTAAGTTTTATAAAACTAAAATTCATCTAATTAATTTATATTTTTCTTTAGACACGATTTGGGTTCAGGTGACAGTTGTCTTTTGCGCTTAATTTGTGAGACGAATAGCTATCAATTGGCTGAAATAAATGGCTTATTGGGTCATCTGATGCATATAATGTTTAGCCCCAGTAGCTCACACTATGAAGCTCTGCCTCAACGCTATTATATAGCTGAAATGCATGGCCAAAGGAAGGGCAACTGTGAGGCTTATCATCGACAATGTCCACAAAGTGTACTCGATTTGATCACGCAACCTGTGAAACAGGGGAAATACAGCAATAATTAAATTAAAACCATTTCTCGATTTCATTTTTATTTTAGGTGCTCTTCATAAACATTTTCAATGCTGGCCAAGAACAGGTTTTCATATAATTTCTTGCCTCTTGGCATTTTTTATTCGCCTTTTGCCATAGATTTGTTGGACAATTCATCATTAGCCTGGAGTAAGCACAAAGGCTATAGAATAGAGCATGTCTATCACAAGCATCGATCTGGTGGCTCAGTTTCGTAAGCTGATCATATTTCGAATGAACCAAATTTGAGCAGGTCCCAAAGTTCTTGACATAGGCATCGATTAGCAAAGGCATACCAAAGGCACGCTCCAACATGGGTCGAACTTGGCTCAAATTCAATTGATTGTGATTGGCAGGCAAGGCAGAAGTTGCATTGAAAATGCAAGCCAGACGGCACTGAAGAAGATTTTTTTCAAACAGAAAGCTAGTCAGAGGTATTAAATATCTAAAAAAAATTATATACCCACACTTGGCTGGGTTCCAGAGCTGCCACATTCACCATTATAGACACCCCAATTGGGCATGGGAGCTGGACAACAGATTTGCACATTCTGAAAGTGTGAATTACATTTTAATTTGTCCTACAAGAACACATCTTTTTTATATTTAGAACCTGCAGAGACTTGGGTGCTGTTGGGCATTTAGCTGCCATCAGAGGATTTAAATAGAAAACGAGTGGAAGATACAGATATATTTGCAACCACATGATTCAATTTTAGTTTCACTACTGCAAGTTTTTCCTGCATTTTCCAGGCAGTTTGCGTGCATAAAATACAACAGATTACATAATGATAACAAGTGTACAATAAAAAACATAACTATAAACTATAACAACGTTCATATACTCTGTCTCATTAATTAACTATTAGTGTGAAATGAATGGAAAGCGATTTACACAAATATCTACTTTTCTCTAGTTACTTGTGAAAAGCTCTTTGCATCAATCAAATTATCCGTTTAATTCCATTCCATGGTAATAAATAAGAATATGACAAACTTAAACAGTCATAAATTATTGTAATAAAACAATAAAATATTCAGAAAGTCAAGTATTTTAAAAATATAATCAATGAAAAATTTAATGCATTTTTTATTACTATTAACGTTTAAAAAATTTTAGCATTGCATTCCAAATTAAATTTTAAAAAAATTACAAAGGAAATAACACAACAGAGATATATGCCTTTGAGTCTTATGTTAATCGATTGTTCAAGTCCTTTGAGTCTTATGTTAATCGATTGTTCAAGTTCTGCATTAAGTTATTTAGTTAGAATTCTACAAACAGAATGATACATAGCAGAATGATACATACATATGTATATATAGACGTAGTCATACAACGCTTAGTACGAAAAAAAGTGGCCATAGGACAGGAGGCCCGGGCTTGTTACGAATGACCCTAAGTAAATTTTGTTTTTACTACCTCTACTCACTTCGACCTAAGGACACAGGCTTATGAAATATATAAACATGAATTAAACTAAAGAAGTAAAAAATACTAAAAGTGATAAGAGAAAAATAGGATAGGTTAAAGTAAAGATGACTAATTAATTACGAGCGAGTAAGGACAAGAGCGCAGTTTTTATAACCGGAAGCGATGTTTCCGAACCAATTACGTGGCAAAGTCACTACATAGTATACGAAAAGGTTCATGCAGAGCCAAGTTAGTTGTACAGGTATGAAGTATAAGCGGTGTGTAATTTTGGGTTCTTCTAGATGGAACAGAAATATTAATCTAGCTTGACAGCTCGGAAGAGTCTATCTCACCATTAGAAGCCTTGTAAAGGAAAGTTACACCAAGCACAACTCTACGATTAGTTAAAGAAATCGACTAGAATAAGATGGAAGTTGTACATTTGGATCCCAGGGCAAATTACGAAGTTAGAAAAATAGTTTTTTTTTGGTTTAAAATATTGCTTGAAGTATTGATTCAAATTGGGAGCTTAGTGCTATTAAAACATGCTTCACAAGTTGATGGTGGAACAGTTACATTTTCTTTAGTCCTTACAAAACTGAGGCTAAGGCAAGGGCTGTTTCATTAATACTGCTTGCAACCGTCGGTAAAGCAGGGGGATTTTTTCATCAGTTTGATCAGTGCTTACAAAACTGTCGACTGAGAAGTGAAACCTTCATCGTCACACAATCTTTGAGTACTTCAATGATTCATAAACGGAGTGCTCAGGCAATTTCTCAAAACATATTTACATCGATTTACAAGTTTTTTCAAAACCATGTTTCATTTTGGTGTATAACATTCCTTTTAAGGTAGAAGAGTTCAACAAAACATAATGTTCATTATATATGAAGGTATCTGCTAAATGAAACTACAAAATCCATTAGTATTATGCATTCTTATAGACATATCTATATTGAACAAAATTTGTATCAAATTCTGAAGAATATACGATCCATTAGTTTGATTTTCTTCCAACTTGACGCATCCCAGTTACTCAAGCCGAATGGTGTACAAAAAACTTAGACAACTAATTTATTGTGTCATTTCATTTTTGAAAACATTCAGTAAAAATTCGAAATTAAAAGATAAATAAAAATGCCTTTAGGCTTAAAGAGAATTTTCCTTATACTCTGGATAGTTTGGTATATGCTCCATTTAGCTGAATCTGAGGGCAATTTGACATGTACCAAAATGCTGGATACGCGCAGTCAAGACGAATGCTGTGGCAACAATGTTCTAAGCAGATTTATGTTCGTGACAACAAATTGTTCAAAGTATTGGGATGATTTTGACACAGTAAGAGATGTTTACTACGTATATGTGGTTCCAAAGAATTTGATTCTTATAATCCACTATTTTGATTTCAGTGCCGATATGAATGTCTCTACAATAATTGGAATCTGCTGGATAGTAAAAATAAAATCCAGAGACCCGAACTGTATGACATGATCACGCGACTATATAATCCACTCAATGGTTACAACAACTATGGCTTAGCCATGAAGCGTGCCTTCGAGGATTGTGATAAGCTCTATCTCAAATATGCGGATTTTGTTTTGCTCTATTCCGCACAAGCTCAGAATTATTTACGCTTGGATAAGAATTGTGAACCTTTTGCATTGTACTACGCCCAATGTGTGTCCGGAAATCTGTTTATGAATTGCCCCAAAGAATACTGGAGAGATAATGTAATGTGTAATGAGTATAAGACTGAGCTAATATCATGTAGCAAATACTTGGGATTGACAACGGTACCCAATGACGATACTCTTAATGAGCCAGGATTGAAAAAGAATGGAGCTAACGGACATAGAAAACGATTGATCGATTCTATTATGCCAGTCATTCTCTTTATGTTTATTGGCTTTTTAAGAAACATTTAATATAACTGCAGTCAAATGTAATAAAACAATGTTGACTCCAACAATCATTGTATTAGTTATTTGAATTACATCTATGCTGAATTTAACGCCGCACAGTGGGGCCTTTTGTCATTTTACATTGCAAAAATCATAACTTCTTAACCGATTAAACAATTTAAAAATTTTAAAAGCATTTGATAAAGAATTCCTCAATCTAGAAAATAAATGTTTGCCAGGAGTGCTGGGTGTCCGTGATGCTGTTATATTCAATATTCAATAATATTAAAAAATGGAATGAAACACTTTTTTAACGACTGAGTGACATTTTTAAATGTTTTCATTCGATCGAATTAAAATTTTTTCTAGGTTAATTTGGCAAATTTGATGGCTATTGATATTGATCTAATAAACTCAACATATCAGGACTATTGTTGCTATTTTCCAAATCCTTTTGCGCCGAACAGGCTGCCAGCATGTTGAAAAGGTCTTAATTTTCCCTAACGCGAAAAGTTTTCTATATATTAGTGTGTCTGAACCTTTTTGATTTCGATTTCAAAATTTTTTAGGATTCATAATCTGTGAATTATTCCATATCGATTTCATATATCATCATGAAAAAAATGAATTTTCCCAACGCTATTCGGGCAGAGGCCCAACTGTGCGCCGCGTTAAACCTAAATTTCAGACAAGTTATCTTTGCCGCCAGCAGGATACATTTTTTTGGGGGGCCCACATTCGAGTACAAGCCATATAGACTCGGTTATTGCATCAATCGAGAATAAATACGACATATTCATTATATAAGATAAAATTCGCTTTTTTCTGTGTATTACAAATATAATAAAATACTTTTTATCCGACTTGCTTTATTATACCCTTGCAGAGGGTATTATAAAATTGGTCAGATGTTTGTAACGTACAGAAGGAGATGTTTCCGACCCCATAAAGTATATATATTCTTGATCAGCATGAGAAGTTGAGTCGATATAGCCATGTCCGTCTGTCCGTCCGTCCGTCCGTCTGTGCAAATCAACTTCAGGCCGCCATCTTAAGAGCTATCGGGCTGAAATTTTTTTTCTGCGCTTTTTATTATCTGGAGCAGATCAAGTATGAAAATTATCAAGATCGGACTACGATATCATATAGCTCTAGAAGAAACATTTTCATAAAAATTGGAGTATCCCCATGAAATTTACTAATATAGTTTTGGATATAAAACACCAGATCCCGAAATTTCAATCAGATCGGATAAATATAACACAAGTTACAGTCAATATAAATCGGCTCTAGTACGTCATTGCTTGAAACCCACAGAGCAGCTAAGCACACGCATACACACACAGACACAACGCTATGTAAACTGTATGTGTATGCGTGCCAATCGCAGCATGCAGTATGGGGAAGAAGAAAAAGAAATGGAAATGATATTTAGGAGGTTTTGACTGTGCATTGATGAATTGATGATACAGAAAAAGAGTTTGGAACATGTAAAAATATTATGGCCAAAGACTGCAAGGGTATATAAACTTCGGCACAGCCGAAGTTAGCTTCTTTAATATTTTTACTTAAGATTACAGTAATTTAAGTTTGACTAGGAGGTATTTAGAAATTTGGAACCAATAAGCTTATATTATTTCTCAATGTGTATATATTTTTAAGCCATTTTTCATTCCAAATCGATTAAAATGTCGGGGATCACCAGGACAAAATTTGCTCTATAAAGATTTAATCTTGGAAAATTACTTAAAATTGAACTTTGATTTACTTTGTCCAGACATTATAATCGTAAATGTCTAGCCAAGCCCCCATTTTTATAAAATCTCTATTTTAACCTTTAGACTCTGTCATAATTTATTCTATATATTCTAGCAGACTTTATAATCGTATTCGTCTAGTCAGGCCCCCTTTTGGTCGTCTACGCTTGGACTTTAACCCTCTCCAAAATTTGGAAATGAACTACGTTTTCATCACCATGACTTTTCGAAAATTTCAATTTTTTAAACGGTTTTGTTTGTTGTATCATTTAAAATCAAACGTGACCTTTATTAACTAATTAGGAATGTCTGGTGTGATTAAATTTTTTTAATCGCTCGATTAATTGGCTTAACATTTTGTTGGCGTATATATAGAGCCATGATCTTTGGCAAGGGCTTAAAATAAATCAAATGATGGACAGGTTTGGAGCTCTGTTGATATGGATATTATTTGGAATATTGGATTGGCATTCTATGGCTGAGGGGACTGATTGCAGTAAGCCGCCGGATTTCTCAGTGAGTCACCATTGAGCCAGATAAGGTATCTAAAATTCTTGCTATATTTGTATTATATGTTTTTTCTTTAGACTTTGCAGACTTGTTGTGCCAGCCCCACGATGACATTTGAGGCCTTTAAGAGTCAGTGTGGCAAATATATGCCTGCAGGTAGTCCCAGACTTTCCCCAGTGAGTTAAATTTATCAAATTATGAGAGTTTGTCGATAATTTCGATTGTCCTCTTTGCAGTGTCTCTATGAATGCATATTTAATGCCTCAAATACTTTGGATGGCACCGAAATAAATGTACAAAATGCTCGAAATATGATGCAAAAGATTTTGGGCAACAATCAGGGATTCACTGATGCCTACACTGAAGGACTCGAAAATTGCAGCAACTTTGTGGATGAGATGATGAAATATTCCCGACGACGTCCACCAGCATTGCCTGGCGTCGAAGTATGCTCCAGTTTGCCAGTGTTGTTTGCCATGTGTTCTCAGAAATATGTTTTTGTTCACTGTCCGCCAGCAAGTTGGACCAATTCAGATGCTTGCGAACATTCTAAGGAGTATTCACTTAATTGTCAGTCAACTAAACAATCACGTGGTGGATCATCCCATCGTGTTGGTTAATATGACGTATAGCATGATCATACGATATTTGTTTATTTGAGTATATATACACATATTAAAATCAAAAATATTTTTATTAATGTGCAGCAATTGAAAGTTTTGCATCAAGTTAATGACTAGAATATTAAATGGATATCATTTCCGCTTTCAAGTACCATATATATAGAGGGCTTTATAGGAGTGAGCCTGATGTACAGATTGTTCAAAATGTTTTATCTGTTGAGTGGTTTGTTATATTCCGCTTTAGTCGGTTTTGTGTCTAGTGGTGTTATCGATTGTAGTCGTGCTCCAGATATGTTTGTGAGTATAAAAAGCATTCCTTCTTTTCCTTGTCCCACTAATTTCCTTTGACTCCTTTTTGTTTTCAAGGCCATAAAAAATTGCTGCAAGTTGCCTGAATTGAATTTAACTAGTTTTAATAAGAAATGTAGCAAATATGTGGCTCGCATAACTCCTGTAAGTCTGACAACTCTTCCAAGTCTAGAACAATTTCATCTTCTTTTTATAAAATTTTTAAATTTCAGTGTTCATTCGAGTGCGTTTTTAATAACACCCAGTCCTTAAATGGCACATCCTTAGTCCTACCGAAGGTTGAACAGTTGCTACAAATAGCCCTGAATGGTGATCAAAAAGTTATCGATATCTATATGAATGGCTTTCGGGAATGCTCCATGCAAGAGGCGGAAATGTTGCGCTCCCTGAAACGACGTCGCATGGAGGTTGTTGACAATTGTAGTCCAATGGCTGTCACATATGCCATATGCGCTCATCGTTATGTCAATATCAATTGTCCGGAAGGCAGTTGGACCAATAGCCAACAATGTAATGAGGCCAAGGATTATAGTATTAATTGTAATATGCCCAAAGGGCGAAAGGCGACTTAAGTCAAGACAATCAAGTTAAATTGAAATTCATGAGAAATTTATTTATTTATGTTATCTTTATCCTAATGCTTGTTATCCAAATAAATGGAATATTTACACTTATAATTCAGATTTTCTTTTATATATTCATGTATGAAGTTAACTGAGGGTAGAAATGCTAACGCAATTTCTTAAGAAAGATTTCCGACAAGTAAATTAAACATATTAAAGGGTCAATAATAAAATGATGAATCAAATTAAGCCCTGGAAAGTTCTTATTGCAAAATATTAAGATACCTTTTTTATCATTGTTAGAAAATTACACTTTGTTTAATAAAAATAAACAAAATAAAAGCATTAGGGCTTAGAAAAATTATGAAACATTCTAGAAACTTGACAATGTTGACATAAACAAAAAACACAATGTGCAAATTATATTTATAATTATTAATAAAGATAGTCATAAAGATTTTAATTACTAAAATATAAAATGACCATTTACCAAAGGTCGATTAGCTGACCCTCGACTTTGCCCCAAAGTAATAGTATATATATGGACAAATTTCGATTGAATTTCAAATTAAAATATCATGGTGAATTTTGAAGTTTTGATTAGCTTGTTTTGCGTTCTGCTTGGGGCAATTCATTATTTGCCTTTGGCCAGTGCTGAGGATTGCAATGAAGCCCAGAGTAATAAAGTGGGTATTTTACAATATAAAACTTAACCGATAAATATTTTCAAATATCCCTTACAGCATATCCTACATAATTGTTGCAACGGACCTGTTTACAGTCTAGAGCTCTATAAAGATGTCTGTGCCGAGTATATGCCAGAAGGCATACCAAAAGTTTCACCTGTAAGCTTATCCAATGTGTATTATATAATAAAGTATTCCAAGATTTTGTTTATCCTTCATTTTCAGTGCCTTCATGAATGTGTTTATAATGCCAGCAATATATTGATTGGTGATCAAATGAACTTGGATAATGTGGAAGTAATGTTAGAAAAACTACTATCTAAGGATTCCGTTTTCCATGAAGTGTCTATAAATGCCTTTAGGGAGTGTTCCAAAAATATAGATGAAATGAAAAAGTTACTCAAACGTCGTCCTTCTCCAAATCCAGGCATGGAGCAATGTTCCGCATTGCCTTTGATGATGTCAATTTGTTGTCAGCGATATATGACTTCACATTGTCCGGAGAGCAAGTGGAAAGCCACCGAAAAGTGTGAAAAGGCACGTCAATGTGAAATCACGATGAACAATCGAGGTTAATTTTTTGTAATATTATCCAAAGTATATAATTTAATGGAACATTAAATGGATTTCTAATTCATCCCTTAGTGATTGATTAATGATTCCTTAACTATTAATTATTTGTTTCTTCAAAATTCATTAATGATTAATTATTGATTCGTTTGTGATTCTAAATGATGCTTTTATGATTCCTTGATGATTAATTAATGATTTAATAGTGATTTACTACTAACTCTTCGTTTGTATTTCTTAAATGATGCATTTATGATTCCTTGATGATTAACTAATGATTTAATCATGATTTTCTACTGATTCTTCAATGAATTGCTAGCTATACTTTAATAATTCATTAAAGTTTTCTTCATGATTCATAAATTTTGCTTTAATGATTTCTTAATAATTCATAGATGATTCCTTAATGATTCCCTAAAGATTATTCAATGAATCCCTAATAATTTCTGTATGATTACTTGATGATTCATTGATGATTTACAAATCAGTCCTTAATGTTTATGTTTTGATTAATTGATGATTCATTATTAATTCTATATTAATTAATAAATAGTTCATTAATGATTCAATAGTGAGCTTTAAATGATTTCTAAATGATTGCTTAATGAATATGTTATGAACATGTTATGTAGAACAACAACAATAGCCAAGTTAGACGTTCCAAAGTTTTTTACTACATTAAAAATTCGTCATACAAATATAGTTAAAACAAATGTCAAACAAAAAGCGTAAGGTTAGTTATACATTTAACATTAAGTAAAAAATAAAATATTAGTTTAGAGTGATAAACAAATATAAATAACAACAATCTCTTTAGTTAGTTAACTTCTATCGCCCACCATTAAAAGTAGTGAAATAACGAATATAATTAAAATGTGATTTCCGTTTAATAATAACCTTAAATATGTCAGATCTTTAAACCTAAAGTGCTTCAGGATGCGGTCGATTAAATTGACCAACTCTCGACTTTGCCCAGTTTGTGGTATAAATATAGATCAATTTTGATAGAGTTTTATATTCGAATTTTGAACGTCATGGTCAAGATTGGAACTCTGATAAGCTTGTTTTGGACTCTACTATGGTCAATTTATTATCTGCCCCCGGGGGGCAGAGCTCTGGATTGCAGAGGGTTGCAGACTAAAGTATGTATATTTTCGATCTAAATGAACATCATTACCCAAATCTAATTATAAGCTATATCGTATGGTTATCTCTTTCAGTATATTATACATAGTTGTTGCACTTCTCCCAAAGTTACTATTGATGCATTTAAGGACGCTTGTGGCAAATATATGCCCGAAGGTATACCAAAAGTTTCAGCAGTAAGTACATAAAATATTTAGTTGACAAAATTATGAATTTCCTTTGAATTTACATTATTTATGTTTAGTGCCTTCATGAGTGCATCTATAATGCCAGCAATATATTGAACAACAATCAAGTTAATCTCGTTAACGTTCGCAAAATGATCCAACAGGCTTTAGGTACTGATTCTGATTTCACGGATGTTTTGGTTGAAGGTATTGGCAATTGTTCTGGTTCCATAAATGATATGAAAAAGACGATGAAACGTCGTCCACGACCGTTGGCGGGCATGGAAGTATGTTCTCCATTGCCAATGATGATATCGGTCTGCGCCCAAAGATATGTGACTACACATTGCCCCGAATCCCAGTGGATACCAACCGTAACTTGCGAAAATGCACGTCAATGCGAAATGTTAGGATAAACATAAATGGCAAATAATCATTTTTTTTGTTTTTAATAAGGCAATAAAACTAAAGCAAATTGCAAGTATTTATAATTAAATGGAACATTAATTTGATTTCCGTTCTTTGTTTATTTTTATATATATAAAAAGAGAACCACTTTCAGTTGAACTGAAATGGAAAGAAATGCCATTCTGGTTAAAACTAATCCTCCTACCGCTAATCCTTTTGGCTGCCATGGCAGCTGACTTTGATTGCGAACATCGTCCTGAAATATCAGCTATTAAAAATTGTTGTAAAATTCCAACTTTATCCTTGACAAAATATAATGAAAAGTGTGGCAAGTATCTAATAAACGGAGCCCACATAACACCCGTAAGTAATTAAAACCAAATTCAATTATTATTATCTATATATAACTTTACTTGTTTTTGCAGTGCAGTTTTGAGTGCGTTTTTACCGCATCGAAGGCTTTGAATGGCACTAGTTTGGTTGTGGATAATATTGAGCCTATATTGAAAAATGTTTTCAACAACAATGAGCAATTTGTTGATCTCTATATGGATGGATTTCGTAATTGCAGCAGCCAGGAGAAGGAAATGATAAAGGTATTGAAACGTCGTCATATGCCAGTGACTGGAAAGTGTACTCCATTGCCGGCAATGTATTCCCTATGCTCGCATCGTTATGTCTATATCAATTGCCCTGAGGAGAAATGGACTAATAGTCCAACCTGCATTGAGGCTAAAAACTATAGTCTTAATTGTGAATTTAGCCATTCACATGGCCCAAAGAAGGGTTAACAAAGAGTCTTGAATGAATAAATCACTGTGTGTAAATTGCTTTCAACACTGATATTCTTTATTTAAATTTAACAATCTAACCAATCCAGTTCATTTATTTGAGGGCTAGAATCACAGCTACCCAAATCGGAGGTGACTTCATTTTGATCCTCATTCACTGTGGCCAAATTGACTGCAAGTTTGTTTTAAACAATAAAAAGTTTAAGTACATTTTATAAAGTTAACACCTACCTAATTCTTGTAGACTCAAACCAAAGTATTCTGCATGTTGATTGAGAACCTTCTTTAGCATTTCCGTATCGACAAAGCCATCTTTAAGTACTTCTCTAAAGGGTATAAGCACAGATTCTGTATTATCCTCATTTAAACAATCCGTTTGCCAATGATCAAATTCTTCTAAATCATTCTGTGACAGAAATTAGCTAAAGAGCAATTATTTAATTTAATTGAATGTACCTCTGGGCCGACAATGAAATCCTCTAGAGCAGCATTTAAGCCATACCAAAGAGATATAAATAGGAGGGCAAAAAATATCAACTGACTCATAATGTTTATCTGAAGGGAACTAAACCTTGAATGATCAAACAATTTATGGAAATTTTTTTTTTGTTGTGTCGTTTTTAAGGTTGACCAAATCGCATTATGTTATGGCCAATTAGCTGGCTAATGACCACACAGAATCAGTTTCATCAGATAAGAGAGAAATAATGATGATACGACCAATAACAACAAACAAAATATAAGTATTTCTAGAAAGTTTTGTTTATTAGTTAAGTGTTTGGCAATGGTACATGAGGCATTGGATTACATTGATGGGCAAATTCTTTGGCCACTTGACATTGACGTTCAGTCTTCCACATTTGTGCTGGACAATTTAAAAATGTTTCCGCATTAACACAACTGTACAGCATTCCAGCAAATGGTGAACATCCCTGAGGTAAAACCTTATACGAATTGATATTCAAGGATCTCTGATGGCCCTCAACTAAATAAAGTAGAAAGAAACTTATTTCTCTTCGTCATCTAATCTCTTGAGGAACCACTTGAACTTACTATTGTTTAGGCAAGTTTGAAAAGATCGTAGAATATATGGCACTATTTCACGATCTTTTCTATGAACATGCTGCTCAAGGAATTGCTTAACTTTATCCATATGCAATTGTCCATTGACCAAGGCTCCAGTTTCACGATAAATGCAATCCGGATAACACTAAAAATCACACAAAATGAATGTGGATTGGCCTAAAGGCTTTGATTTAGCTTACCAAATGTGCATATGCTGGATATTTCTCATTTGCCGTTTTTAATTGATTAACATATTTATGACATTTTTGTGGTACATCACCCATATTGATCTCAGGTGTGCGACAGCATGAATTTACATCCTGCAAAAAATTATTCCAATTCGTAGTTAAATCCATTTCCATTCGAAAATTTGCACTTACAAAATTGTTGAAATTCGGCGGCGCTGAACAATTATAAACATTATTTGCCTGCACAACGTATAAATGGAAAATCGAAATTAAAATCAAAATTGTTTTACACATTTCAACGTTCAACTTTTTCTTTCACTGTCACCCCACAAAATGAATGAAATTTTTGTTTGCTTTCCATTCATGGGGTTTATATATGCCTACAGGGGCCAACGAATAATCAAAAAAAATATATATATTTTGGTTGGTTGAATGCTTCAATTGAAGGTTGACCCAGCCAATTCGGGCATGACCGACAAAACAGAAATTTTCGGTTCTTTTTTTTTTTTTGGTTTGGAAAATACCACTAGCATCTGATATCTGGCTATATAATTGTGATGATTTGTTTTGGTTTTTTTTTTTTTTGGAGTGAATCAGCATGCTGATATTCAAATGAAGTCTCTAGAGTGTGAGTAATCCTTTGCCTATTCGGTTACTGTTTCCTTAATTAGCTGGGCCATGTAATTAATGAGTAAAAGCTTGTAGAAGCAAAATGGTATGGTAAGGGGAGGGTAAGGGGGCGTTGAAAGAAGAGATTCTCCTGCTAAGTAATTGTTCTTGTCTTTGTGTGGAATGTTGGTGTAGGTGTAAGTGTAGGTGTATGAGTGTATGTGGTTGGTTTGGTTTCCTTGCTTGGCTTATGTTAAATTCTCCTTCTTATTGCCTCCCCTTTTTTCCTTCAGTCTATATGCTCAGTGATTTCCTTCATGCTCTTAACCGCTAAGCCAGCTAAAAGATGAAATCATTTCATCGCCTCACAGAGACATTAAGGTGTGCACTTGATTAAATGTTCTCTACACGGGGTAACTGTCTCTGTGTGTGTGTGTCTGTATCTTTGTGGGTGTTAAATTTTGATTTTATATGACTTTATATAATTTTAAAGATGCGAGTTAGAAGACAGTGATGATAATGCATGAATGAAAAGTAACAATGAAAAGTAACAATAAATAATTAAATGTACTATTATTATATAAATTAAAACCTTTAAAAGAAAAGCAACTAATATGTTTATTAGATTAGTCAAGACATCCAAAGAGGCATTTATCGTTTAAAAATAGTAATAGCATTTTTTGTTTTTCATAACTTAGAAATAGGAAATTATAAATTTCTTCTGGGCTGGGAAACATTTTCTTCTCGATTTATTGTTACATCTTATATTATGCTTTGGAGTTGTGACAATATCATCCTGAAAGGGTTTTAAGAAATTCGAAATCCTTCAGTAGATTTAAGGTATATAGTTTTTTTCATGTGAAGCAAACTTCAAAGTTTGAAGTTCAAACCTTAAATACCGAAAAACATTTCAAACAGCCCTTGGGTCAAGGAAAACAATTTTTTTTTGAGTTCAATTTGTTCCTAGTTTAGTAAAAAAATACATAATATAAGACATAATATCACTTATATATGGCTCAAGACATCACTGCAAATAATCGACAAATTCAGCGAATTGTGTGATAGTTTTGAAAGGATTCTTCTAGGTCACATACGCGACATTTTTTCCAGTGTAGTTATCAGAGCCGTTTTCCACAATTTTACTCATGACATTAGTATTTGAGATAAGAATACAAGCCAAAACAATAAAGTGATATCTATGAGATGCAACTGACTTATTTTTAACGACTTAGAAATTCTACGATAAGAAAAGTCTAAAGGTAGTAAAAATTATAACGATATAAACCTATAAAACTTAATAAGTTTATTCATGTTTTATTATAAACTCTACTATTCAATTTTCACCCAAAAGTTTCAGGCCTTTGTTTTAGTCTTTGGTTATTTTTGATCAGCCAAAGCTATGATATGCTTGAAGCGCTCTTTTGGTTCATTGTATGCATAAAATTTAAGTTTACCTAAAAAAGTGCAATTCTACGATTCCCGCACACGAAATACAGATCGAATAATGACCACTTCTTTTTTAAACTTATAGTTTCTTAAGCATTTATGGAAGCAAGGAAATATTTTGAAGTACGTAGCAAATAAAAAGAATTTTTTTAAGGATAATAAAACATTAAAACATAATTTTAATTTTATTTGGTAAGAAATGCCAAAAACTTGAATATGGGTCACTTTAGTTGCCTACAAAGTTCGGCATTTAAAGTGAAACCAATTGAAATGCCCATAAATTCATATATTCAATTCAGAGTATAAAATAAGCTAAAAATTCTAGCTAAAGTTCAGAGTCTAGTTTTGGTCGATATGAATACCTTTTGCCTTGACTACGGTCAAAAAAAATTGGCCGCATCAACTCAGACAAGCAAGCAATTGTAATCTAAACTTGTATATGGTTGAATCAGCTTAGCATTTTCAGTTTTTCCAATGAAAAATTGTCCTTGTTCAGCATACAAGGCTTATTCAATAGTAATTCATTTATGGTCTCATCTCTAACAATAAGCAACATGTGAAGAAAATTTTATTTTCTCCTAAAAAAAAGACAAATTTCACTCCGCCCCAGTCTATTGTCGAAGTAATCTGAAATCTCATTTGAAGATTTTAATTGAAAAATTTCTATTGAAGGCATTTTTAAACCTTGTAACAATAGAGAGACAACTTTTTGCAATCAAATGAAGAACAATGCAACAAATACAATCTCTGATGAGTAGTGTTTTCCCTTTTTTCTTTTTTTTCTTTTTGGTTATTGAGTGGAAATTGAAAAAGTTGAATGCCTTTAATCAATCGATTATAGTTACAAAAGGTGAACAAAAGTTGTCGAGTAAAACGTTTAAAAAATGTGCCATTAAATTTGCATGCGTGACAAGGTTGAAAAATGCTTTAATATGCACAGAGAAACATGGGTGCAAAAGTGTATGAGATGAGGAGTCTGGAGGATACAGGACAACGAACATGTCTTTGCTTTTGGCACTCACAAAAACACAAAAAAATAATATAAAATAAACGTCGAGAGACGTAGAGTGTTGTGTGAGGAAAGCATTTTTTAAATTGAAATTTAAATGCTTTTGAGTGGCAGTTGACATTAGCATTTGTTTGAAAATCAAACAAGGCGAAGATAGGGATAACGCTAAACTGGAACGCCCCTAAAAAACCGTCACCCACCACCCACCACCCCACACATGTGTCAAGTGCCATATACAGCAGCCCGCATGTTGGCTAAATGTTTATTATTGTATTAAAACAATGTAAAATAGAAGGTTTTTTTTGGTTGTTTTTTTGCGCTTCTGTCAACAATTTAATTTGAAGCGAATATATTTATTTTCCAGGAATTTTTTGGGCTAGCACCTGTTACCTGTTTCTATTGACATTTCAATAAATGTCAGAGCACGAGCCTCACTTGAGTTTAATTTGATTAGCAAACACACACACACACACAAATTGAAGTGTCTTCTGTTTTATGAGTATATTCAAAATTTACAATTAAATTTATCTCCCCCCCGTAAAAACAACTTCAAATGCTAGAAGAAAAAAAAATCAAATGCAAATGGAAATCGGAATTTTGTTAGTTTTCTGCCAGACCTAAGCAAACATTCAAAGTAAAAAAACAACAAAAAAAGAGCAAAATACTCAAGTCAAATATTTGCATAAATCAAATAAGCAGAGTTTTCCTTTAGGCCTAGGAAATTGCAACCAAAACCCCAAACAAACTCCTCACTCCTCCTTCTCACAAGAAGCATCCCCTGCCAATCAGTTTCCAATGTAAGGACAACCTGTTGCCAGGTTTTAGATAAAGCAGCAGCAGCAGCAACAGGCAGGACGACTCTGATTTGTGGATGGTGGAAAAAAGCTCAAAAAAGCTTTCAATTTCCCCAGGAAGAGGGACAACATTTCGCGCCTTTTTTTGCCGTTTTTGCCGAAGTTGATACTGAAGCCGATGCGAACGAATGAAAGTGGTAAGAATGGCTCCTTCTCATTGAAGGCCTTGTTAAGATGATATTTGTCAGTTATCAACGGCAACTGAAAGTGAACGGTTCGTGGCAATAGTAGTTAATGAAATTAAAAGAATTTCAATCTTTTTCAAAAACCAAAAAATATAAATGATCAAAAAATATAATTATACAAAAATTTTTGCGTAAAGTGTAGAATAAATTTTGTAGTAAAAACAAATATAAAATTTCTATAGAAAATTATGATGCGTGTGTGTGTGTGTGTGACTCCATTAAAAATTGTAAATAATAAAACCACAAAATAACAAACTTAATTCTACACATATTTTATATATGTCAGTGTTTGTTTGTGGTGTGAGTGCCCGAATACGTGTGAGTGTGTGTGTATATGTGTGGTATGTGGGCGTGTCAATAACCCAGGCAACAGCAAAATAGATTCCCACATATAAAAATACTTAACCATAATCATTTTCTAGCTTAGAAGGCGTTAAACACATTTAAGCCGGGTCAAATAAAGTGGCAAGAAAGAGGACAAAGGAATCAACCAACTAAGTAGATATATACATATATCTGTGTGTGTATGTGTATGTTTGTGTTAAATCTGTGGTCAGTTCCCTTTTGAACCTCGATAAAGCAAACTACAACTGGGCTAAGTAAAGACAACACAAAAAAAAATCAACAAAAAAAATTGAGAAAATAGGTAAGTGAACAGAGAATTTTAGAGCGGCTTGTGGAAAGGGCAAAACCAAAAAAAAAAAAAAGTTTGTGGTTAATTAAAACACCTGAAAGTATACACACACTCATATACACACACACACAGGAGACCTACACTCATACTCTTACATGGCAAACAATTGTAACGCACAATGCAAAAAATCTCAATCATGAAAAAAGGAGGACAGCAAAAATGGTGCATATGGAGGGAAATAGTAAAGAGAGTGGGAAAGAGAGGAAAGGGAGGGGAGAGAAATGTTGAGATTGGAAATTGGTTTATTGTTCTGTGCAATCGATACATTCCCTGGCTACCAATCAGCTAACCAGTTGCCCAGTTACCTTTAATTGCCAAACCAGCAAAAACCAAATAGAAAAATACAAGATATACAAATCAAGAGGTAAACTTGTTGCCTACTTTTTGGGGTTACCTTTTTTTTACTTTGCTTCTTCTTTAACTAGTAAAGGCATTTCCTGTTAAAGGGGAAAGCGGGTGAATGGTATGGTTTGTTTTTGCAAATCTCTGCCAAATCTTGTTTTTACACGCACATTTCTCAGTTTTCGTAATGTGCATTAAAAGCGAAAATTTTTTTCTTTTTATTGACCTAATAAATAACAGATTTAGCAGGCAAAAAGGGACCCAAGAACCTGGCTTGGTCCATTCATGATGTGGTTTGCCTTTTGTTATTGATGATTTTTATGAGTATAAGTATCGCTCACGTATGCGGCCCGTTCGTCGTTGCCGGGTGAGACAATAAAACTCGACATTTGTGTGAATGTGCGACTACTTAATATCTTGATGACTGACTGACTGACTGACACGTCTGGACCCCTTTTCAAGCCTCCCAACCAGTCAAACAAAAGTCAGGCAGTGCGTGAGAGATGGTGAGCGGTTAAACGGGAAACGGAAGTGAAAGTATAAAAGCCACGCAAAAGGAGGCAGGATGCCTAAGTGGCAACTGCAAATTATGATATTTGTCTAGAGATTGTTTGTCATTTTCCGACAAAAGAGAAGCTTATGAAAGCATTCGACTTGAATAGGAATGTATATAGTATAGAAACTCTCACGTACAATGTTAAAAACTAAACTTTTCCCTAATAAATTACCGCAGGTTTGTTGTAAATGTTTCAAGGCATGTAATTAATTAACATTAATTTAGACCATTCAAAGTTTTTGAAAAAAAAAGAAGGAAACTCAGTACAATAAGTCTGAAATCAAGTCAAATGAAGACAAAGGAACGAAAATAATGCCAGACTTAACTAGATGGACTAACAAGGGCCTAACAAAAAGTTAAAACCAGACAGAACAGCTTGATAATATGTAAGCTATAAAAAGTTTAGTTAAACAAATGGATAGTGAGTCAGTGCAATAAACAAGATAGTGCTGGAAAGGATTTTCTAATATTTATAGACATTAATTACATATAAAGCCTTTCAAATAAATTGGTTAGTTGTGGTAGTTTTTGCGACCTTTGTGTTGATATATATTAAATTTTTTTGGATCAGGCTTTAGGTCATTTTTTCAAATAAAAATAAAAACCTTGTTTTTGAGTTTATTTATTTTCCGATATATTTCGGTTGCGCAGCGGCAACCGTCTTCAGGGCAACTACAATAAAATACAAGAACATTTAACAATTATGTGACATTTGTCACCTAAAGCCTGATCAAAAAAAAAAAAAAAAAAAAATTTATATAAATTGGTTAGATTATCTTAATACTTTTGAAA